>NW_026974538.1:363546-484477 GCF_015220805.1 Pogoniulus pusillus | reverse complement strand
CCGACCTCGATTCCAGTCCAAATTCCCTCCTTGCTTCCTGCTCCCCCTTGGTTTGCTCAGGGCTTTCCCCCACCTCGCTTCAGCTCTTTGGGTTCTCCTCCCCCCCCCCCCCCCCCCCCCATCTTATCCATGTTTTTTTTTGGCCCCGTTTTGGGTGGGATTTGCTGTGGTTTGTGGGGGGGGAAGTGTAGGGGGGGTGGGGGGGGGATGTGTTAATTAAAGCGCAAAGCACCCACCCCACCCCCCCCAGCCAAGCCGTGGGCACAAGGACGTGTTGGGAGCACTCAGTTCCCACCAGGGACCCTGACTGAGGGTGTGTGTGTGGGGGGGGTGCTCTGTGCTGTAGAGCCCCCCAGCTGCTGCAGAAACAGCCCCGCGCTCCCCTAAGCACCCCAAAAGTGGCCACCGGTGGATTTAATGCTCCTTTTCCAGCCTGGCGTCTCCCCCAGTTCCTCTTCTCCAGGCTGAAGTCTCTTCCCCGGGGTCAAACCTTCCACCTGCCCCCGCCCTGGGTTTTATTTCTTTGGGGCAAAAACATCTCGGAGCTGGGACAGAGCCAAAGGGTGGGATCTGGGGGGTGTCGCGGAGGGAGATGATGCCGGTTGGGGGGGGGGGGGGAAATGTGAATCCCACCCCTGGCAGCCCCCATTTGCTTCCCGTCTGGAAGAGGCAGCCCTGGCTCTGCGGCAGCGCCGCCGGATCCCGGTTTTCCAGGAGCTCTTCGGCAGGGGGAGCGTCGCCTCCGCGCATCCGCAGCCCTCCTGCATCCCTGCGCGCAGCGAGGCCACCGCCGGCACCCCGCAACCGCCGGCACCCCGCAGCCATCGGCACCCCGCAGCCATCGGCACCCCGCAGCCATCGGCACCCAACTCATCCCTCCCGAGCCCTCTGGATTTGGTCCTCCCAGGCCCCACATTTTTGCCTCTCTGGATTTGATCCTCCCAATCCATCCATTGTTATCCCTCTGGATTTGATTCTCCCAGTCCCCCCAGTTTTATCCCTCTGGATTTCATTCTCCCATCCCCCCTATTTCTAGCCCTCTGGATTTGATCCTCCCAGTCCCCCCATTTTTACCTCTCTGGGTTTGATTGTCCCAATCCCCCCCATTTTTATTCCTATGGATTTCATCCTCCCAGTCCCCCCTCCCTGGTTTCACCCCTCTGGATTTGACCTTCCCAGTCCCTCCATCCTTCTCCCAGTGGGGCTGAGCCTTCCAGACCTCCCATTTATATCCCAGTGAGGATGAGCCTCCCATTCCCTCCATCCATCCTTATCCCAGTGGGGTACCCCAGCAGCTTGGGGTACTCCTTGATCTCCCAATCTTCCTTCCCAGCTTTTTGGTGCAGAATTCCACCAGGGAGCTGATCCCTCACTAAAATCCATCCGAATTCAGCTAATTCCCAGCAGGGAGGGGGAAAAAAAAACAACCTCTAAATGATCCTGAAGGAGGCAGCAGGGAAAAGAGGAGACCCAGCCCTGACGGTCCCGGTAGAGGCTGGAGCACAGCCCCGTGTTAGACACCGGAGAAGCCCCCAGGGAGGGCAATTTCAGCTGCTGATGCTTTGCAGCTCGGCCAAATCCTGCTCCAGGCTCTCCCCAAAGAGCCGAATCCTGCCGAATCCTTCCCTTGTTTGCTGAGCAGCAGGGCAGGGGTGGGGGTGGCAGCATCCAGCTTTGAGTGGGGGAAGAAAAAGGCCAGAAAAGGGGAGAAAGAAAAATTCCAATGATTGAAATCCACCCCCGGGGGGGGGGGGGGGTGCGACGGTGAGGGGAAAAAATGGACAGGACACCCCCCCCCCCCACCGATGAATTCGGTTTGATTTGCTGATGGAAAGGCAAAGGAATCGCTGCCAGGGAGCAGGACTGGGGAGGTGGGAGGGGACAGTGGGATCTGGGGAGGGCTGGGAGTGGGATTTGGTAAGAGGGGAGGGTGCAGAAGGCGGCTCCGGGGCTGCACCGTCCCGAAGCTTTCCCTCTCTCCGGCTGCGTTTCTGGGCAGCCTCCTCCCGCCTGGGCTCTGCTTGCCCCAGCTCGTTCCCACGCCGCGTTCCGGGCTCCGGGCTGGGTTGGGCTCCTTTGTATCCCTTCCAAAGCGGCCAGGATGAGGGAAAGCAGGGAAAAGTCCCTGCTGGGAACGTTGGGCTGGCAGGTCAGGAGGTGCTGGTTGGGTTTGGGCAGGGGTGAGGGTGTGGAGAGACCACCTGGGGTGGTTCAGGACCTTCCTGCCTTTGCTGTAGTTGTGCGAGGGGTTGGGGGGGAACAGCCCAGCCTCGATTCGGCTTTCAGGGCTGGGGGGGAGGATCCTGGGCTTGAGGCGCAGGAACGTCCCCAGCAGGGCTTTGCTCCTGCACCTCAGGAGCATCCTCATCCCTGTTTGATTTGTGGCACCGGGAGGACATCTCAGCCTTGGGTTGGCTTCTGCAGCACCAAGCTGCAACTTTGCTTCCTGCACCGAGGGAACCTGCCCAGGCTTGGTTTTGCTCTTGCACCATTGGACAGCCCCATCCTGGCTTTGATGGTGCACCAGGGGAGAGTCCCCACCTTGGGCTTTCTCCTTTCCCTTTCCTCTCTTTCCTCTTTCCTCTTTTTCCTCTTTCCTCTTTCCTCTTTCCCCATTCCCTTTTCCTCTTTTCTCTTTTCTCTTTCATCTCTCCTCTTTTCTCTCCTCCTCTCACATTGGGTGATTCTGTGCTCCTCAACCTCCCTGGGCAACCTGTGCCAGGCTCTCACCACCCTCACTCTAAAGGGCTCTTTCCTCACAGACACTTCCAACCTTCCCTCTGCCACTTCAAACTCATTCCTCCTCCTGTCACCACCAGCCCTTATCAATAGTCCCTCCCCAGTCCTCCTGGAGCCCCCTCCAGATCCTGCAAGGCCACTCCAAGGTCTCCTCCAAGCCTCCAACCCCAACTCTCTCAGCCTGTGCTCAGAGCAGAGCTGCTGCAGCCCTCTCAGCACCTTGGTGGCCTCCTCTGGGCTGGCTCCAGCACTTCCATGTCCTGCTTGTGCTGGGGGCTGCAGAACTGCCCCCAGGAGTGCAGGTGGGGGCTGAGGAGAGCAGAGCCAAGGGGCAGAATCCCCTCCCTTGCCCTGTGCCCACACTGCTCTGGCTGCAGCCCAGCACAGGGTTGTGTCTGGGCTGCACTCACACTGCAGGCTCCTGTTGAGCTTTTCCCCACCCCAGACCCCCAGGTCCTGTTCCTCAGAGCTGCTCTCAGCCTTTCACCACCCAGGCAGTGTCTGTGCTCGGGATTGTGCCGACCCGTGGGGGATGCCAAAGGGAAGGCCAAACAAGGGAGGAGAAGCCTGCAGGGAGCAGGTTTCTCCCTCGGCTCCATGCCCGGGGGGGAGCTGTGCTCAGCGGGCAGCCGGAGCTGGGCTGCCGCAGCCTGCTGGGGCTTGCTCCCTGCATATTTGACAGCTGCGTCGCTGAGGTTCTGCCTCCCTTTGAGGCTCCGTGGAGGCTCCAGAGGCTGGGAAGCAATCACGCCCCCCCCCCATCCCCATCCCCCATCCCTTTTCCCTGCTGTCACCGTTCCAGCATTCCTGCCAAACCCAGCCCCGAGTCTGCCTGCGTGCTCCAAGCAGGGATGGGTTCTGCCTCTGTCCTGCAGCCCAGGATGGAGCTCGGTGGTGTGGGGCAAGTAGAAGAAGTCTTTGTGGCTTGGGGGGGTTTAGGGAGGAGTTGTTTCTCCATGGATATGAATCAGAAGGTTCCAAAAGGCTGAAAATTGATCAGTGGGAGCCTGAGTGTGGCTGTGGAGTCCTCAGACATGGACCTGGTAGAGCAGAGCCAGAGGAGGCCAGAGGAATGATCTGCAGGTGGAAGCCCTCTGCTGTGAGCCCAGGCTGGGAGAGTTGGGATTGTTCAGCCTGGAGAAGGGAAGGCTCCAGAGAGAGCTTCTGGAGGCCTTTCAGTGCTTCAAGAGGCCAGGAGAAAGCTGGGGACAGACTTCTGAGCAGAGCCTGCCGGGACAGGACAAGGAGTGATGGTTTGAGACTCAGAGAGGGAGGTTCAGGGTGGAGAGAAGGGAGAAACTCTTCATGCAGAGGGTGGTGAGAGCCTGGTCCTGGCTGCCCAGAGAGGTGGGAGATGTCCCAGCCCTGGAACCATCCCAGATCAGGTTGTTTGGGGCTCTGAGCAACCTGCTCTAGCTGGGGATGTCTCTGCTGACTGCAGGTGAGTTGGACTGGGTGAGCCTTGAAGGTCCTCTGGGTGTGTTTGAAGGTCTCTCTGGATGAGCTGTAGAGATCCTCCTGGATGAACTTTGCAGGTCCCTCTGGATGAGCTTTGAAGGTCCCTTCCAACCCAAACCATTCCAAGATTCCACTCTGAGCACCTTGATGAAACCCAAACTGGTTTCACTCCTTGGCACATCCTCCTCACCTCGCAGTGCAGCTCAATCTCCGTTTAATTGCCCCTAATTTGCATGAGAATCATCTTTGGCTGCCTTTTGGCCCTGGAAAAGTTGGGAAACCTGGAAAAGGTTGGGAAAGTGATGGAAGTGTCTGGAAAAAACCCCAAACCTGAGGGCTTGGTGAATCACCAGCAGCTGACGTGAGGCTGGGGTGAGCTGGAGACTTGAGGTGCCCAGCTTGAAGGCTCCCCTGAAGGAGGTGAGGGAAGGATGAGATTTGCCTGGAGAAAGAGTCAAGGGTTGGGAATGGGGAAGGAGGGGAAGAGTTTCTTGGGAAGGAGGCAAAAAAGGTGCCCTGATGCCACAGGGATGGGCTGGAGAAGCCAGGCCCAAGTGTGCCTGCTGCAGGTTGAGCTGAATCAACCCTGAGCAAAACCACTCCCTGCACCCCCACCTCACCCTGCCAGGAGGGAGTGGAAATTGGGGTGAGAAAGCCTCAAATCAGGCTTCATCCACTGCCCGGGGTGGGGGGGGGTGGTGTGTGTGTGTGTGTGCCCCCAGCTCTGGTGCCCCCAGCCCAGCTGCAGCCTTTGGGTTCCAAGGAGATTGTTGCAATCAGAGCAAATTTGCTGCTTTCAGGGTGGGAAGTGAAAACCAAAGCAAAGCAGCAAATAAATCTGCCTTGAGCTGCACACACACAGGAACAGATCCAAACCTCCTTCCAAAACCTACCCCTGGGGGATTTGGGGAGCTCAGGGCAGACACCCAGGGGGGTGTGGGGCCACGTGGCAGCCTTGGGGCCAGAGCCATAAATCAGAACTCGGCTGCGGAGTGCGGAAAGCAGCGGAAAAAATCCCCGCGGAGGCGGCTGAGGGTGGAGCTGCTCCAGGCTCGGAGCCTCCCCAGGCGCTTGGGGACATCTCAGGGTCCCTTTTGAGCTCCCCCTCCCCCCACACACACTCTGGGGGTAGGCATAAAGGATCGATTTCTGGGGAGCACATCCAAGCTCTCACCCCAAAGCGGTCTGGTTTCAGGAGGATCTTTTCCAGGAGCTCTGGCTCCGTCCTGTGTTTGTTTGGGCTCTGGAATGATTTGGGAGCAGCCCAAAGTAACCGGCGGGGAGGCTGCTCCTGCTATGCGAGCTGCGGTCACTAGATGGGGAGAGAACAGCTTAGCAGGAGCTGCTGCCTGCTCCTGCCTGCTGCTGCCTGCTCCTGCCTGCTCCTGCCTGCTGCCAGAGCTCCTCCAGCCCCACCGAGCTGGGATCTCCAGCCCTGAGCTGGAGCAGGATGGGTGCTGGAAGTGGATGGATGTTGGAGCAGGAAGGGTGCTGGGGAAGGAAGGATGCTGTGAGGGGATGGGTGCTGGAGCAGGAAGGGTGCTGAGGATGGATAGGTGCAGGAGAAGGAAGGGTGCTGGGGTATAAATGGGTGCTGGGGTAGATGGGTGTTGGAGAAGGAGGGGTGCTGGATGTGGGTGGGTGCTGGAGAAGGAAGGGTGCTGGGGGTGGGTGGGTGCTGCAGGTGCACCCCAGCACTCCTGAGCCAATCCAGTGGGCACCCATTAAGCTCCATCCCAGCGTCTCCAGGTCTATTGAGCTGGGGGGGCTGTGGGTCAGGCTTTGTCCTGCCCCTGAGGCCACCTGGATCACGGCGCTGCCGGGGGTGGGAGATGAGGAACGATCCCCCCACACCTCGCCCCACACCCGAAGTCCAACGGGAGAAGCTGCAAGAGATGCTACGGGGGGGGGAGAGAGTGGGGGGCGGGGAGGGTCCAGCAGCAGCAATGCGGTGCTGTGTCCTTCCTCCCCAGCAGGCGAAGAGGATGCCGAAGCCACCGCACAGCCCCTCAGGCGGGAAGCCCAAACCCTCCCTATTCCTCCTCAAACCCTTCCTATTCCTCCTCATCCTCATCTCCCCCTTCCCACAAACCATCAGGGTCCCACTCTGGGGTCACTGAGCCCTTCCCTGCCACTCACCCACGGCGAACCCCCCCCGGCTGGAGCCGAATGTGCTCGGTGCCGCCGCTGCCTGCACCGCAGCTCCCCGGGCATGAGTTACAGCGGGCAATAAAGGGGCAGCAGAGCGCTGGTGCCAGTTGCTGTGACTAATCCGAGCCCCAGCCCATTAACTGGTGAGGACAGCATCCATCCTGGCTCTCGTTAGAAGCTCCACCGAATCCCGAGGGATAAATCTCCTGGCACGGCGCGGTGGGCACAGCAGCCCCCCCCCCCTCCCCCGCCGAGGCTTTGCTCCTCAGCAGGAGCCAAAGGGCGTCTGGGCTCTGGTTGGGAGCTGGGGAAAGCACAAGGGATGGAGCTGGGCAGCTGGGTCCTGTCCTCAGCCTGGGGATGGGGAGGGAGGGTCCCTCCATGCCACCCTGGAGGCAAACCTGGGCTCTCATTGAGGCTCTTGGAGGTGTCACACTTTGGGATTGGGCTCAGCTGAGGTTGCAGGGACAAGAGATGCCAGCTGGAAGGGACTCTGGAGGACTTTTAGCCAAGCTTGGATTACTGGAGGTGACCAAAGCTTGAAGACCTCAAGATGGTGATGCCAAGGATGGAGATAATCCACTTGCCCCAAGGCTTCCACTCTCCTTATCTCGAGCAAGCACAGAGAGCTGAGCCAGAGTCAGTGGAGAGCTTGAGGACCTTCATGGTGGTTCCTCTGCCCTGCCTTTGATGTCATCTCTGCAGTGAGACAAACTGGAGGATGCCCTCAGCTAGAAACCACTGCTGGAGGTCAGGGAGTTGAGATCCATCTACCACATCCTGAGCCTGGACAAGATCCTCCTCCCCAGCCCAGAGCAGCCTTCCCCATTCTGGGAGGGTTTCCAGCTCCCCCTGCACCTGCTGGTGGACACAGAGGCAGTGTCCTGCTGCCTGCCCCTGAGCCTCCTCCTGAAGGACCTAAATCTTCTTGGAAGCAACTCACAAACTGCCAGGCCTGGAGGTGTTTTCACAGCTCCCTCCCACCCCTGCCCGCGGCTGCGGCTGGAGCAAGGTCCCCGCGGGGAGCTGGCCCCGGGCGCTTGGCCAGGGCTCAGCTGGCATCACCACCTCCGAGCAGTCTCCTTGTCAAGGAGCTGGAGAGCCTCCAGCCTGATGGTTTTCATTTGGTTGTCAGCTCCTTGCCAGCAGAGGCCTCCTTGGCTCATTGACCACGGAGGGGGAGAGGCTGTGGGCTGGGAGGAACCTGCCAGGGCTGCTGCTGGGAGCATCCTGGCTGGCACTGAGCGATTCCCAGGCTGGTTCCCCACCAGGTGCCTCTTTATCCTTTGTCCTCCTGCGGAGACAGCACCTGGGCAGGCTCTGGAGGTTGAGCTGTGGGGTTTGGGTGGTCCCAGGGCTCCTCTTTCACCATCAAGGGCGTGCATAGATCTCAGCCTCCTGCAGATGTGGTGGCACAGGATGGGCCATGGTGCACCACGCACATGGCTCAGCTTAGGGTCACTTCCAACCCAAACCATTCCATGGTTCTCTGATCCAAGTCTCACCTCGATAAGCTCCAAGAGGTGAGTTGATTGCACCCCAAATGCTCGACCTTGGAGAATCAGCCACTTCCCATGGGCTCAGGGCAAGGAACGTGGCCATGAGGGGGAACTTCTTTAATCTGAGGGTGATGGAGCCCTGGAGCAGGCTCCCCAGAGAGGTGGTGGAGCCATCCCAAACCCACCTGGATGACCTTCTCTAGGTGGCCCTGCTCTGGCAGAGGGATTGGGCTCAATCTTCTCCAGCTACCATTCTGGGACCTGGAGGACCCCATGATGCTGAGACTTCCCCACCCACACAGCTCCTCAACCCTCTGCCAACCATCAGCCCGGCCCAGTGCCCTCCTGTGGCACCTCGTTAACAACCAGGGGGTGGTTTGGCATCACCCCAAGTGCTTGACCTTGGAGAATTGGCCACTTGCCATGGGCTCAGGGGGCGAAACCAGGCTGGAGTGTTGGCTGGGTGTGAGCCACCTCCTCTCCTCTGCTGGCCACAGGGCTTGGGGCCATGCCAGCAGCTCCTGGCCCCGCCGCCGCTTTACGAGGATGGATGTGGAGATGGAGATAATAAAGCCCAAGAGCATTAAATCTTGGCCAGACACCAAGCAGGCTGCCTCAGCCACCAGCCTGGAAGGGCTGGAGATGGCTTCCATAATTTGTAATCCCTTTTTTACAGTCCTCTCCCATAACCCTGTCCATCAGCTGGGGCAAAACAGGCAGAGGATGGGGGGGGAAGGGTCATAAAAGCAGGGGAGAAAACAAACACTTCGCCCTGGGGAGATGGATGGGGGGTTGAGAGCCCCACTGGAGCCCCCACCCCATGCCCTCGGCCAATTAGCTGTGATAATTAGCTCTGTTTCAGCCTCAGGCTCTTGGTTGTGACCATGAGATCCCCAATTGTGACCTCATGGCCCCTGGTTTGCCATAGGTTGGTCATAGGTTCATAGATCCATGGGATGGGTTGGAAGGGATCTTGAAGATCATCCAGTTCCAAGCCCTTCTAGACATCAGAGGAGCCCATGGCAGGGGGGGTAGAAGTGGATGGTCTTCAGCCTTCCCCTGGGTGGTCTTCAGCCTCTGGATGGTCCTAAACCTTCCCCTGGATGATCTTCAGCCTCTGGATGGTCCTAAACCTTCCCCTGGATGATTTTCAGCCCTCCACTAGCCCAAGTTGCTCAAGGCCTCACCCAACCTGGCCTTGGAAACCTCCAGGGAGAAGACATCCACAATCTGCCTGGGAAAAAGGTGCCCACATTATCCCTGATTGGCCCCAGAGCCTTAAATTCATAGATCCATGGAGTGAGATGGGTTGGGAGGGACCTTGAAGATCATCCAGATCCTGCAAGGCCACTCCAAGGTCTCCTCCAAGCCTTCTCCTCTCCAGGCTGCAGAGCCCAAACTCAGGCTGTGCTCAGAGCAGAGCTGCTGCAGCCCTCTCAGCATCTTGGTGGCCTCCTCTGGGCTGGCTCCAGCACTTCCATGTCCTGCTTGTGCTGGAGGCTCCAGAACTGCCCCCAGGACTGCAGGTGGGGGCTGAGGAGAGCAGATCCAAGGGGCAGAATCCCCTCCTGTGCCCACACTGCTCTGGCTGCAGCCCAGCACAGGGTTGTGCCTGGGCTGCACTCACACTGCAGGCTCCTGTTGAGCTTTTCCCCACCCCAGACCCCCAGGTCCTGTTCCTCACAGCTGCTCCAGCCCCAGAGCCCTCAACCCCAGTTCTGGAGCCCTCCAATCCCAGAACCCTCCAACCCCAACCCATAGCCCTCCAACCCCACCCTGGAGCCCTCCAACCTCTCCTTCTGCTCTTTGAGGATGCCTGAAAGCAAAAAAAACCTTAATCCCCAAATAAATCAAACTTCCAACTGATCTCCAACCCTTCCACTGCTGGCAGCTGGCAGGGGGCCCTGGCTGGCTCCAACCGAGCCGTGCCTTTTCCTGGCTGCAGCTGGGAGAGGTCTGGGGCAAACCATCCTGAGTTTGCTTGCTCTGCTGGCTGGGGGGATGCTGAGCTTTGAGAGCAAAGGAAGGATTCTGACCCAAGAGAGGAAGCTGGAAACCATAACTCACCTGGAAGAGGTCTGGCTGGCAAGTCTGCCTCGGCTGCCGGCGCTGGAATGCGGCTCCTCGCGGCGAGTGACAAGGAGGAATTATGCTGGGACAGAAAATGGTCTCTTCTTTGTTGCCAGCCTCCTGCCCAGCTCCCAGCAGGGCTGGCAACCAGCAGGGCTGGCACCCAGCAGGGCTACTTTGGAGCTGCATCTCTTGGGGCAGTCCCACCAAGGTGGCTGCAGGCCCTGGGGGTTTTGCTTGGGGACTGCAGCATCCCTCCCAGATGTCCCATCCTGGGTTGGCCTGGCACAGCAGCTGCCTTCCTCCCCCTCAGATCCCACAGCAGCCACCCTCCTCCCCCTCAGATCCCACAGCAGCCACCCTCCCCCCCACCTCAAATCCCACCTCCAGCCCCACATCTCTTCTCTGGCCCTGGACAACCAATTGCTTCAACAGGTGGAGGCCACCAGTGTGGAGCTTTTCCACCTTCTGCTCCCCTCCCAAAGGTTTGCTGCTGTGAAACTCCTCTTGGTGACTCCATCTGAGCAGGAGATCAGCCCTGAGCAGGACCACCCCAGACTTTATCCTCCCCAAAGAAAGCAAAGCTGGCTGCTGGCAGGGGACATGTCCCTAATAACTCCTCCACCGCAGCAGCCCAAAGCTCCTCACCCATACTGGGGTGCCGTGAGCTGAAAACAAAGAGCCAAAGGGCTCCTCTGGGACCTGGGGAGCAAATGCCCACAGCCACTGGGTGTCCCTGCTGCAGCGTGGAGCAGCCCAAAGCCCTCCACGAGGTGAGGCTGTTTGGTGGCCAAGCAGCCACGGGGGGGACGAGCCAAGAACCTCTCCGCATCCAGCAGCTCCGAACCTGGCAGCGGCTCCCTGGGCACTCGACTTCTGCCTTGGCTCCCAGGCTGCTTTCCATGCCTGGCTTCATGGCTGCTGACGCTCAGAGAGGCTAAACCTGCTGCGAGGAGCTTCGGGGATTATTTATGGCTAATTATTGGCGTGGGGCTGGCAGGGAGGGGCTGCAGAGCTCCAGCCCCGTGGTGCTCGCAGGGCTCCTGCCAAGCCGCGTTGGGTTCCTCCACCCGAGCGTGCGTCTCTGCCTCGCCAGCTCACGTTAGCTTCCCCCAGCCCCTTCCCACCAATAAACCTTTTTGGTCAAACCAGACATGGAGGAGAGGAAAAAAACCTCTTTGCAGAAGCTCTTCTTTTGGTGGCTTTCCAGGGGAGCTCCTGTCAAGGAATCAATGCAGCAGCTCCGAGAAGGGCTGGAAGGAGCTCAGCTGCTCCCGGGGCTCGCTGCATTTGCATCACATTAAGTCCGGCTGCCAAACAGCTTCTCCTCTGCAGCTGAAAGAGATAAGATTGGGGGTGAAAAAAATATTCCTGGAGTCGATTTTTCAGAGCAGTTTTCAAACCCCCCCAGGCCAGGCTCGTGGTGCACTCTCAGCTCTCTCCCTGCGTGCCCAGGAGACGTCTCCCGCTCCAAGGGAAGGAGCAGGAAAGGTCTTCGAGGCACAGCTCAGCCTGGAGAGCTTGTGGAAGATGAGCTCCTGCAGATCCCATCCTTAGCACAACTGGAACTGATGGAGAGGGTCCAGAGGAGGCTGTGAAGATGCTGAGGGGCCTGGGAGCAGCTCTGTGAGGAGCAAAGGCTGAGAGCCTGCAGAAGAGCAGCCCCAGAGGGGATCTGAGCAGTGCTCAGCGAGAGCTGAAAGGTGAGGGGTAAGAGGCTGGGGTCAGACTCTGCTCAGTGGTGCCCAAGGCCAGGCCAAGGAGTAATGAGGACAAACTGGATCCCAGGAGGTTCTCTGAGGAGAATCTGCCCTCTGCTGTGCCCACAGCTCCAGCTGGGTGCTTTTGGACCATTCGTTTTGGGTGCCTTTTTGCTGACTCATCTCTGGACATGGCCTCTCTGAGCCAAGGAGAAGCTGCAGAGCCCTACAAGCCATAGGAGCATCCACACAGGGCAGAGAGAGCAGTGAGGACTGAGCAGAGGAGGATTTTTTGGTGGACCACATCTCCACCTCCCATTCCACTCAGTGGAAGGGCCACAAGGTCCAGCAAGAGCCACACCTTCATCCAGCCTGAGGCTGGAGGTGTCCTCCCATCGCTGCTGGGGCCAAGGCTGCCACCACAGCAGTGCCTCTCCCAGGCTCTTTTTAACCACTCTGGTTTTCAAACCCAGCCTAAAGACCTCGCTGGAGCAGCTAAGCCCTTGGCTTGGTGCTCAGCTTCCAGCCCTGAAGCACCTCCGGAGCCAAGCTCCCTAGAGAAGCTCCTGAGCTCAGGGGGATGGACTCTGAGGGAGTGCATTGAATGCCCTCCCCCCCCCCCCCCCCCCAAATAAACAGAGCAGGTTTGAAGTGATGTCCTCATCCTGCCTTCGGTCCTGGTGGTGCCTCAGGTTCTGTTTTCCTCCAAAGGGACAAGGTTGAGGCTTGAAATAGCTCCTGAGGAGTGGCCACCAAGGCAGCACCTTCGGGAGGTGTCCCAGCTCGGTGCCTAGGAGCAGCTCCATGAGATGCCACAGAGGCAATCAGAGAATGACTCAGGCTGGAGGGGACCTCAGAGCTCACCTCCTCCAGCCCCCAGCCCCCAGAGACACCTCCCAACTAGCCCAGAGTGCTCAAGGCTTCAACACCCCCAGGGAGGAGGCAGCCACAACCTCCCTGGGCAGGCTGTGCCAGAGCCTCACCACCCTCTTCCTCCTCAGATCCACTCCAACCCTGCTCTCGCTCAGCTTCAAGCCATCCCCCCTTGGCCTGGAGCACTCTTCCCAGGCTACTGCTCAGCCCTCTTTGGGAGGAGGTCTCCACAGCCTCCAGGTGAAGAGCAACCTCCAGGTCCCTGCTCAGCTTTTTGTTCCTCACGCAGCAGCGCAGCCAAAGCCTCTTTTGCTGTCCCTCGCTGCTGATTTCTTCCAAGCCTTAAGTACAGCTGCTCTGAAAAGGTCCTCTGGAAGGAGGGAGCTGCATTATTATGGTAATTGTCTCCTGCTAATTATGCTCATTACCCTAATAACCGTTTTGTTGTCACACAAATAAAGTGGATTACATCATTTGGAAGTGCCAGAGGGAATCGATGGCTCCGGAGCAGCCAAGCAGGAGAGGTTTAGGGGTTTGCTTTTTGGGCTTGGCTGGGAAGGGGACCCCCAGCAAGGGCACCTCCAAGCTGGGATCCACGTGGAGGGGATGGAGCCTCTGCAGATGCAACTCAGAGGATCACAGCTTGGGTTGGAAGTGCTCTTGAAGATCATTTAGCTGCAGCCCTTTGCAATGGGCAGGGACAACTCTTACCAGAGCAGGTTGCTCAAGGTCCCATCCAGCCTGGCTTTGAGCAATGCCAGGCTTGGAGCCTCCACAGCTTCTCAGCTCCACTGTCTAAACACCCTCATGGAGACCAGAACCAGATCAAGGCAACTCCCTCATCCAGCCTGCAACACAACCCCAGCACCATTCTGCCTTTCAACCTGGGGAAGGCTTCAGGGAGGCCTTAGAGAAGCCTCCCAGTACCTAAAGGAGGCTACAGGAGAGCTGAGGAAGAACTTTTTGACAAGGGCTTGGGGTGACAGAACAAGAAACAATGGATTGGAACTGGAAGGGGGAGATTGAGGCTGGAGATGAGGGAGAAAATCTTCAGAGTGAAGGTGGAGAGACACTGGAGCAGGTTGCCCAGGGAGGCTGTGGATGCCTCTTCCCTGGAGGTGCAGAAGGGCAGGTTGGATGAGGCCTGGAGCAAGCTGAAGATCACCTAGTGGAGGGTTGAAGATCACCTAGTGGGGGGCTGAAGACCATCAAATGGAAGGCTGAAGGTCACCTAGTGGAGGGCTGAAGATCACCTAGTTCTAACCAGTTGGAACTGGATGATCTCCAAGGTCCTTCCCAACCCAACCCATTCCATCTGTCTCTGATTCTTCTGCCTATCACAAAGCCCTTGGCTCAGCTGGCTGAAGACCATCAAGAGGATGGCTGAAGACCATCAAGTGGAGGGTCAAAGATCATCCAGTTGAAGGTTGAAGCTCACCTATTGGAAGCTTGAAAGAGGATTGAGGAGCCCAGAACTGGGCACAGCACTCCAGGGCTGCCCTGAGCAGTGCCAGCACAGGGGCACAAGGACTGCTCTGCCCCTGCTGCCCACACTGCTCCTCAGCCAGCCCAGGCTGCCCCTGGCTCTGCTGCCCACCTGGGCACACTGCTGCCTCCTCTGCAGCTGCCACCCAGCACCCCCAGGGCCCTCTCTGCCTGCCTGCTCTCAGCCACTCTGTGCCCAGCCTGTGCCACTGTGGCCAAAGGGCAGAGCCTGGCACTGGGACTTGTTCAGTCTCATCCCCTTGGCCTGTGCCCACCCACCCAGCCTGGCCAGGTTCCTCTGCAGGGCTCTGCTACCCTCCAACACCTCCACCCCTGCTCCTAGCTTGATGCCAGCTGCAAACTGACTGCACTTGGCCCTTGTTAAATCTCATCCCACTTCTCTTGTCCCTTCCTCTTCCAGCTCCACTTCTCCCCTGCATTGCCTTCCTCCTCCTCTCTGGCTCTGACAAGCCCCTGGAGCTTTATTTGAACATGGGGGGGGGGAGGGGGGGGGGGGGGAGAAGCAGCCCAGGTTGATGTATTTTTAAATGGTTTGATTTTTATCACCCTGCTTAATGATTTGTCTCCTTATTTATTAGAGCCTGGGATCTCCAGAGGGGATTCATCCCATTAAAGGATAAATAATGTGGCAAATAGTTCAATAGGGCCATAAAAATGGGGGGGAGGGGGAAAAAAAAGGGTGGGGGGAGGGAGAGAAAAGAGGATTTGGAAAGGAATTGACCTCTGTTTGCTGCTTGTAAGCCAAGGTGAGGAATGGTAATAGGTGTCCTGGCCTGAGGGGGTGACAAATGGGGGGTGGGGGGAGAGGGTAAAGAGGGCAGCAAAAAGAAGTTTCTGGCAGGGGTTGGAAATGCAAAGGGAAAAGGAAATAAATCAATCAAATCCATCTCCAATTTAGCAGCTGAGTGGGGGGAGTGCAGCAGGACTCAGGTGGGAAGGGAGCTCAGAGATCATCTGCCCCCAGCTGCTGGGTGCCTCTTGCCTAGGTTTGGCTGCTCAAGGCCTTCAACACCAACACCAACACCCTCCCCCCCCCTTGGTGATCTCCAGCCCTCCCCTAGATGAGTTCCAGCCTCGCCCCAAGATGATCTCCAATGCTCCCCAAGATGATCTCCAACCTCCCCCCAAGATGATCACCAACCCCTCCCTCAAGATGATCTCCAACTCTCCACTGGATGATCTCAAACCTTCCACTAGATGATCTCCAACCCCCCACCAAGATGATCTCCAACCCTCCATTGGATGATCTCCAACTCTTCATTCAATGATCTCCAACCCTCCACTAGATGATTTCCAGCCCCCCCCCCCCCCAAGATGATCTCCAGTGCCCCCCAGATGATTTCCAATCCCCCTCTAGATGATCTCTAACCCTCTCCCAAGATGATCTCCAACCCTGCACGAGGAGCCTGCACGAGGCACTTAGTGCCAGGGGTCAGTTGATGAGAAGGTGTTGGGTGAGAGGTTGGACTTGAGGACCTCAAAGGTCTTTTCCAACCTGCTTCAGCAGCCAGGGCCAGAAGAAGAGGCCACAGCCTCAAGCTGTGCCAGGGCAGGGGCAGGCTGGATGACCTCAGAGGTCTTTTCCAGCCTGCTCCATTCTGTGCCTCTGTGACAAGAAGAGGTTCATTTGATCCACATTTTGCAGAGCCAAAGGCTTGAGAAGAACCCAAATTCACTCTTTTTAACCCTGCCCTCCTGACCACACCTTTGGGTCTTGCTGGAGTCAAGCCCAGCAGCAAGTCCCCTTCCCCCCTGTGGCTTTGGCATCTTGGGCTCCTTTGGGATCCAGAGCTGGGGATGAGTTTTGCAGCAGGTAAATGAAGTCACTCTGCAAAGATTTCCTCCCTTTCCCTTTCCCTTTTCCCCCAGCCCTGCCCCTGCCTGCCTCCTGGAGCAAGAAAAATACAACCCCCAAAGACCCTCAACAGCTAAACCTGCCCAAAACCTGGACACAGCTTGGAGAAGAAAGAGGAGGAAGAGGAGGAGATCTTCAAGCTTCCTTCACTAGGACCCAGCTCTCACTTTAAGAGCCAATTTGATTTCACTTTCCAGGGCTCAGGGGTTTGGGTTTGGGTTTTTTTTTTCCCCCCTTCCTTCTTTCATGCTTTGTGCATTTATTCCCTAATTTTATGGCTCCATTTAATTAGATCCTGCACATTGGTTTTATTGTTCAAACATGTCCTTGTTTTCTTTCTAACTGGATTTCATGGCACCAGGGGGAGCAGGGGAAGGGAGGAGGTGGGGAGGGGGGGGGAAGAAAATCTCACATTCCAGCATCGACCATCGAAATCAGACCTGGAGCTGCCTGCTCGTAAATCCAGGCCCAACAGATGGAAAAAGAGGGGAGAGGAGGGAGGGGAGGGGGGGGGAATATTCACAGCCTGCAGGAAAGGGACTCAGCACCACCAGCAGCAGCACCACCACTGGCCCAGCTCCTCTCCAAGACCTTCAGATTGCAGCCCAAGGAGGACCCCAGAAGCAGAGCAGCAGCTCCCAGGGGAAGATGCTGAGAAGTTGTTTGCAGGATTTCCCTTTCATGAGCTGATAATGGATAGGGCTGGAACCCAACCCAGGTACCTCCTCCAAGGGGGGGCCCAGATAGCACCTCCAAGAGGGGTCTCAGATAGCACCTCCAAGAGGGGTTAATGGGCATGGTTGGGTTGGGTTGAAAGAGACCATGAAGATCAGCTGGTTCAAACCCCCCTGCCATAGGCACAGATGATCTCCAGCTCTCCACTGGATGATCTTCAACCTCACACTGGATGATGTTCAACCCTCTACTGGATGATGTGCAACCTTCCACTAGATGATCTCCAAGCCTCCACTAGATGATCTTCAACTCTCCACTGAGTGATCTCCAACCCTCCACTGGATGATCTCCAGCCCCCCACATGATGATCTCCAATCCTCCACTGAGTGATCTCCAACCCTCCACTGGATGATCTCCAGCCCCCCACATGATGATCTCCAATCCTCCACTGAGTGATCTCCAACCCTCCACTAGATGATCTCCAGCCCCCCACATGATGATCTCCAATCCTCCACTGGGTGATCTTCAACCCTCCTCTAGGGAATCTCCAATTCTCCTCTAGTTGATCTCCAACCCTCCTCTAGATGATCTCCAACCCTCCACCAGCCCAGATTCCTCAAGCCCTCATCCAACCTGGCCTTGAACACCTCCAAGGAGGAGGCATCCATGACCTCCCTGGGCAGCCTCTTCCAGTGTCTCCACACCTTCCCTGGAAAGAATTTCCTCCCAGTTGCCCATCAGGTGGTTGGACTCAGTGAGCTGAGAGGTCTTTTCCAACCCAAACTGTTCCATGACTCAGCTCCACCACTACCACAGGACCTGTTCCAGGCTCTTCCTGGGATGCCCTCAAAGCTCTGGGGTCAGGATGGCTCCAAAGCACCCAGGATGGGAGAGCAAAGAGAGGATTTTGCATCTTGGCTTTCAGACCTCCTGTGCTGCTCCCACCTTGGCTCCTGCAAAGAGAGGACTTGGGTTTGTAGTGGTGTGGAATTTGGTTTGGATCATGAGGTAATTCCACAGCAACATCCCAGAATCCCAGCATGGTAAGGGTGGAAGAGAGCTCTGGACCTCACCTCCCCCCCCCCAGTCCAACCCTTCTGCTAATGCAGCTTTGCCTAGATCAGGTTGCACAAGATCCAGCCCAGGTGGGTTTGGAATATCTCCAGGGAAGGAGGCTCCACAACCTCTCTGCTCCAGGCAGCCTGCTCCAAGGCTCCATCACCCTCCAAGTGATGGAGAAAAAAAAACTTCCCTCATGAAATGGTTTGGGTTGGAAGTGACCTCTGAGCTCATCCAGTCCAACCCCCATGAATTGGAAGGGCTCTGAGGAGGTCTCTGTCCCAGGTTCCTGCTGGGATTAGGATCAACTTCATCCTCCCTCCAGCTCCCCTGTGCTGCAGGAAGGAGCTCACCTTCTGTTGCCCCAAAATCTCCCCTCCAGGAAGGTGTCTCAGATCTTCTGGACCAATTGGGACCCTCCAATTCAATGATCCCATGCCCCATGTCATGGCACTGTGGATGCCACCAGTGCCACCCTCTCCCCCACCTGAAGCTTCCCCAAATCCTTCTGCTTGCTCCTTCAGCTTTCCTTCAAGGTCCTCTCCTGCCAAGGAGATGATTCCCACATCCCTTGCAAGCCCCAGGGGGCTGGATTAGGGGTGGGGGCCGAGGGGAGGACTGAGAGCTTTGCTCACCAGGGGTTGGAGCAGATGGTTGGAGAAATGAGGAATGCTTCTGGAAGCTTCCCTGGGGAATGCCTGAGAAAGGGGAAGGGGAAGGAGAAAAAGAAACCCACAGAGCTTCAAGACACTTGATCAGATGGTTGGAGGTTGGCTGGAGGAAACTGAGGCCCTGGGGGCTTTGCCTTTGGGTTCTTGGGGGCTGGGGGCTGCTGGTGTGGGGGGAGGCTGGAAGGGAGCTGGCTGCAGGCAGAAATCGATTAGTGCTGGGGGGAACCTGAGCCGAAGCTGCAGCCAGCAGGGCTGGGCCGAGCTGCAAATCATCCTCAGCAGCAGCAGGGCTGGGCTGGGGCTCTGCAGCACCCCCCCGGCCATAACTCACGGCACAGCAGGGTCCTGGTTCCATCCTGCTCCCTCTCCTGGCTGTGGAGCATGGGATGGAGGAGATGCAACCTTCCCGTCGGGTCCCCCCCAGGAGGTAGGATGCAGGGGGGGGGGGTCTCTGTGCACCTGGTCCTGTGGCTGACTTGAGTGAGAGAAGCTTTGGGGTGATTCCTGCATGCTGAGAGGTCTCAGCTGCCTCTCTTCTTTCCTCCCAGCACCCCAGGAGACACAACAGACAGATGAAGGCAGCCAGGGCTGGGGGATCCAGTGGAGCGAAGCAGGAGACCTGTGCTAGGTGCTGGAGGGGTGTGGAGGGGAAAAGAGAGCCCAAGAAGGTGAACTCACATTGGGAGATCAACTCCACCTTAGCAACCAGATGTGGTGTCCAAGGCTGAAGGGTGACCCCCAGCTCTGACACCAGGGTGCAAAGATCCATCCAGATGGAGAGCACAGGGATGGAGCTGCAGCATCACCTTCCCTGCAGGTCCTTCTCCAAGTGGTCCACAGCATCATCAGGACCCAGGCAAGGTCTCTTGGTTTAGTCTGCTTGGAGTTGTGGAGCTACTTTGCTTGGAAGAGACTTTTCAGGTCTTGGAGAGGCAAATCCTCCACCCAGCCCTGCCCCAGGGCACCCCCAAACCCTGGCCCTCAGCACCACAGCTCCACAGCTTTGAGAGGCCTCCAGGAATGGAGGCTCCACCACTGCCCTGGGCAGCCTGGGCCAGGCCTGGACAGCCCTCAAGGGGCACAAACAGTTTCTCATGGGCAACCTGAACCTGCCCTGGGGCAACTTGAGGCTGTTTCCTCTTGTCCTGTCCCTTATTCCTTGGCAGAGCCCAACCCCACCTGGCTCCAAGCTGCTTCCAAGGAGTTGCAGAGTCAAAAGATCATTCCTCAGCCTCCTTTTCTCCAGCCTCAACACTCCCAGCTCCCTCAGCTGCTCCTCAGAGGTTCTCCAGACCCTTTCCCAGCTTCATTGCCCATCTCTGACCATCCTTGGGGCTGAAAAGACAGGAGGCTTTTGAAGCCTGAGCTGAGACCTCACACCAGGCACCACCACCTCCAGCCAAGGCGCTTCGTTGCTCCTCATCCTCTCCATCCCCTGCCATACCTGGGCGGGGAGGGCTCCTCACAGAGCCTCCACCACAGCCTTGTCCTCACCACAGCTGCCACCTCCCACCACGAGCAGGCAGCTGGCAGCACAGGGCAGCCCCCAGCCTCTGCCCACATCCTTCCAGCCACCGTCTTCTACCAAGCCAACAGCTCAGGACCTGTCAGCCCTGAGCGACCCCCAGCTGAGAGGCAGGTTCCGAGCCCCTCTCCACCGGCAGCAGGCTGGGGGCAGGCAGGATTCGGCTCCGAGCAGGCTGAATTTGGCCCGAGTCGTTTAAAATTCCTTTCTCCTGCAGACAAACTCATTCTGCACGGCGAAGTTTAGCCTTGGGGGGAGATTTATTTCCTTGTTAGCTCCAGATTTTCCTATTAGCCCATCTAGGAGAAACATGGCTGAGCTCTCTCCAGGCAGCAGCTGGTGGGTGAGCTGCAGGTACAACATTACAACCCTCATTAAACCTCCTGTCAGTCCTGGCTTCCTAATTACCCTATGAATAGAGAGGAGCAGGAGCACGAAGCTGCCCGATTGTTCCACTCGGCGAGGGGGAAAGCGAAATGCGAGAGGGGGAAAGGAAAACGAGAGAGCGAGGAAGGAAAATGAGAGGGGGGGAAAGGAAAATGCGAGAGGGGAAAGCGAAATGCGAGAGGGAGAAAGGAAAACGAGAGAGGGGGAAAGGGAAACGAGAGAGGGGAAAGGAAACGAGAGAGGAGAGGAAAGAAGAGACGAGAGGGGAAAGCGAAATGCGAGAGGGAGAAAGGAAAACGAGAGAGGGGGAAAGGGAAATGAGAGAGGGAGAAAGCAGAATGCGAGAGGGGAAAGCAAAATGAGAGAGAGGAAAGGAAAATGCGAGGGGAGAAGGGAAAATGAGAGAGGGGAAAAGCAGAATGCGAGAGAGAGGAAGGAAAATGCGAGAGGGAGGAAGGAAAATGCGAGAGGGAGGAAGGAAAATGCGAGAGAGGAAACCAAAATATAAGACAAGAAAAGAAAATGCAAGGTGGGGGGAAGCAAAATGCGAGAAGGAGAAAGGAAAACGCGAGAGGGGAAAGCAAAAGGGAAGAGGCAACCTCGGTGCTTGGGTTTGTGCTTTTCCCAACCTAACCCACGGGGCAAACCAGGTGGGTTTGGGCTCGGCTGGGCTCATTTCAGGGCTCTGAGCCTGGTTTCTCGCCACGGTTTTTTTTTTGTGCCCAAGGAGAAGCTCTCGGCGCATTCTCAGCCCTCCCTTCCCTTCCCCCCCCCCCTCCATTCTCCATCCTCCTTCGCTTGCTTTTAAAGATGTCATTTAGCAAAGCAGCACAGGCTCGGAGGAGGGAGGGCAAACCATATGGCGAAGGAGACGTGGGGAATATTCCAGTGAGCAATAACCCACAGCGAGGACGAATCCTGGCTGCTGTCAGCAGGTTTTGGGAAGGTTTTAGGTCGTAGTTTGGGTTGGTGTTTTTTTTTTTGGGGGGGGGTTGCTTTTTGGTGGTTTTGTTGCCTTCTTTTTGACGCAGTAACAGCTCCCTCCTTTGTTGCAGGCAGGCACGGGGTCGTTGTGCAGAGAAATGAGGTTTTTTATGGGTTTTTTTTTCCTCTCCCAAGCTCTTTTTCAATGCAAAAATAATAAAGTTGGGAGGGGGAGGGAGAAAAAAAAAAATCCATCAGTGCTGTGCTGGGGGTCACAAAGAGCCCAACCAGCAAGTGGCAGCGTGGTTAGCATCCTGGCACCCTTGATTTGCAGCACCTATTACTGCATCTTATTGACTGAGGGAGGAAGAAAAAGTGACCCCCACACACCCCCACCCCCACCCCAAAAAAAAAGGCAACCAAAACCTGCACAGAGGCACCAAAGGTTGGGTCTGGGAATGGGAGAGATGAAGCTTTGCTCCAAACAGGCTCCAAAACTGAGGGTGAGGAGCAGGCAGAGCCTCAGGTTTAGGGGTGCAGGAGAGATGCCAACAGCTCTCCAAAGGCTCCAGCGTCCATTTTGGGCTGCTTGGTGACTGGAGGTGTCCCCTGGGGTCCTTTTCTCTTGGAGGTGCCACCCTGATGCCTAAGGGTGGTTGGCTGTGGGGCACAGAGATGCCAGGGTGGCCTCTGCTCTCCCCTCAGCTGCCCAAATGAGCACTCGGGGGGGGGGGGGGCGGTTCTACCTCACCACCTCCTTTACAGGGGCAGGTTTTGTGCTGGTAAGGGAAAGGTTGACCTGAGCACCACCACCCCCGCCCTGGAGTCAGCACACGAAGGTTTTTGGATCCATCAGGAGTCACCTTCGGGTGCCCAGGGATGCCAAGGAAGCAGCCCTCTGCCGAGCCCAGGGCTCAGCCCTCCTGCTCTGCCTGCTCCGAGAGTGAATCTGGCTGCGAGGGGCTGGTAGCTGGAGCTCGGTTGGGCACCTAACCGAGGAGCCCCACGAGGGGGACAAACATCTGGAGGTGCAGCAGCCCCCGGGATGGAGTCAGGGAAGCCGAGAGCCCGACCTCTGCTGAAGAGGCCAAGGCGAGGAGGATGAGGAGGAGGAGGAGCTCCCAAAGCCTCCCGCTCTCAGGCTGCTCAGGTTTTATAGGACCAACCCCGTCCCCTTCCCACCGCAGCATGCAAGCCGGCGGCATTCCTGGGATTAACGATTTCCAGACATCCCTGCCTGCGGGGCGGGAAGGGAAGGGGAGGCACAGCACCAGCCAGCGGCCTCGGCTGGGAAGTGGGCAGGGTCCGGAGGAGAACAGGGCTGGAGCGACTGGAGAAGGGGTCTTGCACCTCCCAGTGTCCTCAAACGGAGATGCCAAGGGATGCCTGAACCCTTGGGCGTCCCTGCTGCGGGACCTGGAAGGGTCTTTTCCCACTGGGATGATTCCACAATTTCATTCCATGATTCCACGATTTTATGAGTCCTTCACTCTCTGGTTCTCTAATTCTCTGATCCCTTAATGCTCGGAGTTTATGATCCCTTTATCCCATAATTCTTTTATTCCCTCCTTCTTTCATTCCCTCATCCTTTCATCCCTTCATTCCCTCATCCTTTCATTCCTTCATTCCCTCATCCTTTCATTCCCTCATCCTTTCATTCCCTCATCCTTTCATTCCTTCATTCCCTCATCCTTTCATTCTCTCATTCTTCCATTCCCTCATTCTTTCATTCTTTTATTCCCTCCTTCTTTCATTCTTTCGTTCTTTCACTCTTTTATTCCTTCACCCTTTCATTCTTTTATTCTATCATCCTTTTATTCCATAGTTCTTTTATTCCCTCATCCTTTCATTCCTTCATCCTTTCATTCCAAGATTCCATGATCCTTTGATCCCACAACTCTTTGATTCTGGGGTGCTTTGGCTCACCCACGAGATGCTCTCCTCACCTCAAACCCCCTCCCCATCACCCTCCATCCCTTCCACTCCCCACCTCTTTGGACACCTTCAGCTTTGCCCTCACCCATCCCAAACCCTCCAGGACCAATCCCCACCTTTGGGGCACGGCCCTGGACCACCACAAGTGCACAAACCCCGGCTGGGGGTGGGGGGCTGTGAGGGGAAGGTTTTCTTTCCTCTCCTCTTTGTTTCTCACCAGCTCCATCTGCCTGAGTCCCCACCTGAAGGCTGCGGGGTCCTCTGTGGCATCTCGAGGCGTTGCCATGGAGACTCTAATGTCACAACCTATGGGTGAGGGCTCGGCGTGAGGAAGGAGCAGCAAGAATCAGTTGCCATGCAAATATTTCCCCCCCCGCGACTCCAGCAATAAAAGCCCCAATAAATAAAGAAGGGAAAGAGCTGAGGAAGAGTGGAGGAGAATGAGGAAGGGGGGAAGGGGGGGGAGGGATTGAGGGGGGGGGAAGAGAAGGAACATAAAAGGAAAAAAATGGGATGCTGCTGAGGAGCTCAGCCCACAGATGACCTTGGGAGTGTAATTGGGGCTTCATGAGGAACGTTAGCAGCAGTGGCACCAGGCAGGGAGGGGTTAACCAGAGCCCCCCCTTTCCCCGGCGCCCCCCTCCTTTCCTGACCCCCCCCCCCCCACCACCACCATGCCCAATATGGGCTCTAGAATTCAATGAGCACCAAACCCTAATGAGCTCAGGAGCAGGGAGGAAGTAGAAGGGGGGGGGGGGGGGGGTCTTGCAGGGTGCATGACCCCCCCATGAGGGGTAGGTTTGGGTCCTCATTAACCAACACACCCCCACCCCCCCCAGATAGGGTTTGCAGAGACCCCTCTGGGGCAGGGGCTGTGGAGGTTTTATATGGCCCAGGGTGGAAGGGGCAGCGTGGGATTGGCTGGGAATATGGCTGGTGGCAGAGGATTGGCTGGAGGCAGAGCCAGGTGGCAGCGTGGGATTGGCTGGAGGCAGAGTTAGGTGGCAGCGTGGGATTGGCCAAGAACTGAGATGGCAGAGGGGGATTGGCTGGGGGGGGAGTTGGGGGGGGGGGGGAAGTGGGCAGGCAGCTGGGCAAAGGGGAGATGCTGCATGGGGCAGGATGTGGCTCCTTGGATGGTCCTGCCTGGTGAGGTGCCCAGGGGGAAGGAGGAGCTGGGCTGGGCTGCAGCCCCTGGAGCAGAGTCTGACCCCTCAAGGCAACACTATGAGGAGACATGGGGGACCCTCTCCTTCATCTGACCCTCTCCTGCATCTGACCTCCCTCCTGCATCTGACCCCTCCTTCATCTGATCTTCTCCTTCATCTGACCTCCCTCCTGCAGCTGACCCTCTCCTTCATCTGACCTTCTCCTTCATCTGACCCCCTCCTGCATCTGACCCTCTCCTTCATCTGACCCTCTCCTTCATCTGACCCTCTCCTTCATCTGACCCCCTCCTGCATCTGACCCTCTCCTTCATCTGACTCCTTCCTGCAGCTGACCCTCTCCTCTGAGTGGCCCTTTCCACCAAGACCTTGCGAGCTCCTGGGTTAGGGATAGGGTTAGGAACATGGACAGGGATGGCCCTCCCATGCCCCCATCTCTGCTGACCCCCAAGCCCATCGTACTGGAGCAGCACAAGAGAACATTCCCAGCTCTCCTGTCTTTGGGATACCCCAAACCTCCAGCCTGGGAGCCTCCCTGCCCAGCTGCAGCCCTCCCAGCAGTGATTATCCCAGCTCCAGCAGGCAGCAGCCTGCAGCCTCCATCCCAAGGCTGAGCCTTGGCTCTGCTGCATGACCCAAGAGCCCTCACCCAGGAACATCCTGCGGGATGCTCCTGGCCATGGCTGCAGGAGGGAGCTGAAACTCCACAGAGGCAGGGGATGAAGCTGGACCCGATGGTGACTGACCCTGGGCAACTCCAGCTGGGCCTCAGTTTCCCTACCAGGCACCAACACCACCTTCTGAAGGTGCTGGCATAGATGGGGTCTGGTGAGGTCTTGAGCACCTCAGGGCCATCATAACCCTGTCCCCCCTCCAAGGGGGGTTTGTGGTGTGAGGAGAGGTTTGTGGAGGCAGCCAGACCTAGAACCCCAAAATCTGAGGCCAAATCCCAACCTGTCACCCAAACTGAGAGCTCCAAGAGGGAGGGGGAAGGGGAAGGGGAAGGAGAAGGTTGGGCTGAAGATCCTGCCTGTGGGGTTTGATCCTGCCTTAGCCTCCCTCCTGCCCCTCACCTGCCCTTTCTGAGCTGGCATTTGCCAAGCAGCCACCTGCTGGGGGGGGCTACCACCACCACCACACCACCTGCTCCCCAGAGCCACCTCCTTCAGGGATCCAACCTCCTCTTTCCTTTTGGACCCTGTTTGTTCCCAAAGCCCCAACAAACCAACCCAAACCCCCCAAACAAACCAGCCGAAACCTCCCAATGAACCAACCCAAATTCCCAACAAACCAACCCAAACCCCTCAATGAACCAACCCAAACACTCCAACAAACCAATCCAACCCCCAAACAAACCAACCTTACCCCCAACAAACCAACCCAACCCCCCAATGAACCAACCCAAACACCACAATGAACCATCCCAAACACTCCAACGAACCAACCTAAACCCCTCAATGAACCAACCCAACCCCTCAATGAACCAACCTAACCCCCAATGAACCAACCCAACCCTCAATGAACCAACCTAACCCCCAATGAACCAACCCAACCCCTCAATGAACCAACCCAACCCCCAATGAACCAACCTAACCCCCAATGAACCAACCTAACCCCTCAATGAACCAACCCAACCCCTCAATGAACCAACCCAACCCCCAATGAACCAACCTAACCCCCCAATGAACCAACCCAACCCCCAATGAACCAACCTAACCCCCAATGAACCATCCCAAACCTTCCAACGAACCAACCCAACCCCCAATGAACCAACCCAAACTCCCCCAACAAACCACCCCAAACCCCCCAAACCACCCCCCCCCAAGCCCATTAGGCTTATGCAAGCCCATGAAACGTCTGCTGACGGACAAGAAGGGACACGACTCCAAACCTTTCATCACTGCTCCTTCCCCCACCCCCCTCCCCTCTCAAATAAATCCAGACAAGGTTCCTTTGTAGCAGCTACGCTGAGACACCTTCCCATTTCCCTGCTAGCCAGCTCCAAGTTTCTTTACTCACCATCCATTTCCCCTGACAGCTGGTGCAGATACTTAAGGCACCATATAATTATCAGCCCAGCTAAAAGGCAGAGGCTGATTTATGGGTGACAGGCACCACCTTTCCGTGCTGACGCCACCGACACTCGCACCGAGGGGGTTTTGCTGCTTCTTGCTTTTGAGGACAAGCAGAAGCCAAACTCCTCTTTTTTTCCCTCCCCTCCTCCTCTCCAGGGTCATTTGGGCTAATTTTATAACGATTTTTTTTTTTTTGCTAATCCTGCTCATCCTCTTTTTTTTTTTGCTGCTGCTGCTGCTGCTGCTGCTGCTCCCTGCCAGAGGCTTTGAGACGGACGAGCGCAGGCAGCACCGCGGGAGAGCTGAGGATGGTCGCCACCAGCCCTTGAAAGCCCTGGAGGCTCTCTGTGATTTCATGGTTTGGGCCAAGGCAGGTCTCTCTGTCTGCACTTCTTTGGCTCCTGGCGTGTGAACAATGCCTGCACTTATCTCTCTACTTATTTAGTGCCCAGCTCCACACCCTCAAATTGCCTGATTATAGCTTTGGGAGCCCGAGTGATGCATTGGGTTAGGCAAACAGATGTGCCAAGGAGCCTTGTTGAAAGCCCACAGCCAGGCAGCAGCTTCCAGCTTTCCAGGTTGTTCCCTCTCAGGTCTGGGATTGGTTGTTGGGTTGGGGTTGTTTTTTTGAGGGGGGAGGTTGGTTTGGTTGTGTCAGGGGTTGTTTTTTCCTCCCCTTTCCCCTCCTTTCCCTCCTTCCCCTCCTTTCCCTCCCCTCCTTTTTCCCCCCCTTTCAGAAGCAGCTCCAATAATTGCCTTGGATTGCTCTCAGCGAGGGAAGGGCTGGTGAGGAGAAGCACTCCCAGCTTCAGCCACTTGCCAGTAATTTCTCTCTCCAACAGGCCCCTCCATAGCCAAGATCTCATGACTCTTCTGCCTGCTTGTCTCCTTGCCTGGAACAAACCCACCCCTTTGGTTGCCTCCTCCCTGCCTTCTTGGCCAACCCAACCGCCAAGACGTCTCCTCTCAACTCGTGACCTCTTTAGGTGCAGGTCTCTGCACGGTGAGAGCTGCAGGGAGGAAGGCAAAGCAAGGCTGGGTGCCAAAGATGGCCTTCTCCAAGCCATCCTCTACCTCTCCAGGGCACCTCCTAACTCTACATCTTCCCTGCAAGAGCTCAAAGGGAGAAGGTGACCTCTTGGCCCTGCTGTGGAGGCCAGGAGATGTTTTGTGCTCGTGGTGTGGATTCGTGCAGCCTCTTCTGGAGCCTTGTGAGGTCCTTCTGAGACATCAAAACCAGGCTG
This sequence comes from Pogoniulus pusillus, assembly GCF_015220805.1. NCBI lineage: Eukaryota > Metazoa > Chordata > Aves > Piciformes > Lybiidae > Pogoniulus > Pogoniulus pusillus. The sequence continues at coordinate 456,965 of NW_026974538.1, read as the reverse complement.
GGAGGAGGTTTTCTTGGAGGTCTCAGTCTCTGTTGAGGCAAAAGTGCTCGTGGCTGTTGGTAGGCAAGACAAAGGCTTAGGTAAGAGGAAAGCTTTGCCAGGAGCCTCTTGGCTCCTCCAGATCTCCCCCTCAGCCCAGCTCACCACTCAAGCTTCATGGCAGGAAACCTTCAGGTGGTGAAGAAGTCCTGCTCAAACCCACCCACTAGGACCCCAGTATGGCCTCTCCCATCAGTGCAGGCCTGAGCCTGACATTGCTCTTGAGTGCTGCTCTCAGACACCCATAGCTGAGGTCTTATGGCCCCTTGGTTGGGTTCTTCCTCCTCCTTGCCACATTGTGGTGCTTTGAGAGGCTCTTTGAGACCTGGGACAAAGAGGAAGGTGCAGCTCAAAAGCACTTTGGGTTTGCTCCCAGGCCAGCAGATGCAGAGGTGGCAGCTGGTGGCACTGAGGGATTGAAGAGATGGATTGGGACACCTGCTCCATGCACCACCTCCATGGGTGCTGGCATCGGATCCCATTGGATTGTGTCTCACCACTGTTGAGATGGAGACCAATTTGCCACTGAGATGGTTGGGGACCCTCTGGTCCCCTGCATGGCTGGTGCAGGAAGCCTGCCAAGAGCAGCTCTCATGGGCACACCTTCACTGTGGTCTTCTGGGGTGAGTTGAGTGCTCAAGGGTTTGATTGGGTTGTCCACATGCAGGTGTCTGGAGTTGTTTTAGATGCCTCAGGGTATCTGAGCCGCCTCCCAGAGCAGCTCTTGGGTAGATCAGCCACAACTTGAGGTGTTCAGGGCAGGTTGGCTTGGCCCAGGGGCAGTGACATGGAGGAACTCCAACTCAACCCATCCATGACCCACTCCTACCCCACTCATGGTCCCTGAGCCGCACTCTGCCCTTGGGGAATGAGGATGGCAATGGATGGAGGGTCCCAACCAACCTCTTCCTCCTCTCCTTCTTGTTCCACCAAGGCCATGGTGAGTCAGCACAAGATGCCACCCAGGCCACCCCAGGGCCACCAGAGATGCTGTGACACCTCCGTTCCAGCAGCAGGCAGAGGCAGAGGCCACTCCAGCAGCCCTATCTCGGTGCCCATCTCTGGTGACTCAGCCTCTGCAGCTGCCTCGACCTCTCCTTTGCTTTCTAACGGGAGGCTCTGAGAGCTCAGCCTTCAGCCAGGCAGGTCCCACCTGCTCCTCAGCACCTCAGCAAGGTCCATCTGGAGGAGACACCAGGAAGAGAAGTGCTGAAATGGGCAGAAGGTTCCTAAAGCACAGCCCAAGTTGTGCAACCTCTGCAAGGACTCTGCAGAGGAGGAAGCCAAAGGAGCAGCTGCTTGCTGAGCAGCTAAGAGCAAAGGAATCCCTCTGGCAAGAAGGGCACCAGCAGCTTGCCCTGGAGCAGCAATGATGTGGCCAGCAGGACCATGGCAGGGATTGTCCCCTTGGGCTGGAGACTGGGGAGGCCGCAGCTGGACTGCAGGGGTCAGGTTTGGGCTCCTCACTGCCAGAAGGACATTGAGGAGCTGGAGCAGAGCCAGAGAAGGGCAATGGAGCTGGGGAAGGGTCTGGAGAACAGGGCTGGGGAGGAGCAGCTGAGGGAGCTGGGGGTGGTGAGGCTGGAGAAGAAGAGGCTGAGACCTTCTGGGGCTCTCCAATCCTTTCAGAGGAGGCTGGAGCCAGGTTGGGGTTGGGCTCTGCTGCCGAGTGATAGGATGCGAGGAAATGACCTCAAGCGGCCCCAAGACTGGCCATGAGGAGCAATTTCTGCCCCTTGAGGGTTGGCAAAGCCTGGCCCAGGCTGCCCAGGGGCAGTGGTGCAGTGCCCATGCCTAGAGGCATGCAGAAACCACACAGACATGGCACTGGGGGACATGGTTTGGTGGCCATGGTGGTGTTGGGCTGCTGGCTGGACTCAGTTATCCAAGAGGTCCTCTCCAGTGGAACAATCCTGACCTCCTGAGAGGTCTTTTCTGGGATTCTAAAGTCCTGAGAGGTCTTTTCCCAGTGGAGCAATCCTCACACCAGAGCAGGCTGCCCACAGCCTCATCCAGCCTGGCCTTAAACACCCCCAGGGATGAGGCTTCCACCACCTCCCTGGGCAACCCCTGCCAGGCTCTCACAACCCCCATGGGGAAGAACTTCCTAACATCCAGTCTGACTCTCCCCATTTCCAGCTTTGTTTCACACACACCCCCCCAGTCCTGTCACTCCCTGACAGCCTAAAAAGTCCCTCCCCAGCTTTCTTGTGGCCCACTTCAGATCCTGGAAGGTCACAAGAAGGTCACCCCAGAGCCTTCTCCTCTCCAGACCAAGCAGCCTCAACTCCCTCAGTCTCTCCTTGCAGCAGAGCAGCTCCAGCCCTCTGCCCATCCTCGTGGCCCTGCTCTGGACACCTCCCAGCACCTCCAGATCCCTCCTGTCCCAGGGGCTCCAGCACTGGGTGCAGTGCTCCAGGTGGGGTCTCAGCAGGGGGGAGCAGAGGATCACTTCCCTCTCCCTGCTGCCCACACTTCTCCTGATGCAGCCCAGGCTCTGGTTGCTCTCTGGGCTGCAAGTGCACACTGCTGGCTCCTGTTGAGCTTCTCCTCCACCAGCACCCCCAAGTCCCTCTCCTCAGGGCTGCTCTCAAGCCAGTCCCTGCCCAGCCTATACTGGTGCTTGGCATTGCCTCGACCCAGCTGCAGGACCTTGCACTTGATCCTGTTGAGCTGCATGAGGTCAGCTTGTGTCCTGCATCCCAAACCTGTGGCTCCATGGCAGAGCTTCCTGCCTCTTGTGCTGCTCTTGGGCCAAAAGTTGAGTGCAGCTTTGGGTGCCAGAGGCACAGGGAACCCTGAGCTCTGTGTCTGAAGTCCTCCCACAGACCCTTCCAAAGCTGAGGAGGAAGCAAACACCCAACCCTAAACCAGCACAGGCAGAAACTGAGGAGCAAGAGCCTTGGGTGGTCAAACCACATGTTTATGGCCCTCAGGCTTTGACAGATCCTTGGCTTTAGAACCTTCCTAGCCCCAGAGGAGCAGGAGGCAGCCAGCTCCCGAAAGATGTCACTGCCAGCAGCAGGAGAGACGCAGCTTTTGGCAGGCCAGCTGCTGGAGACAGGAGCTCTGTCACCACAAAGCTCTCACTGCCTTGCCCACACGTTGATGACAGCTTTGAGGCTTCTCCTGTCTTCTCAGAGGGCTTTTCTTTCTCTCTTTTCTCAGGAGGAAAGGGTGGTGAGCCCCGGGCTGGAATGTGAGAAACCAGAGCCCACAACCACGTTGAGTCACTGACCGCGGCAAGCAACCCAGCAGCCGCCCGAGCCCTGAGCCTCCTTGCACTGCTGCGGTGGTTTCTTGCCACGGTTTGGTCTCTGGCAGCAGAAATCCTTGGCTTGACCACCTGGTGTCAGGGGAAGGCTGCGCAGAAAGCTCAGGTTGCTTCCAGGTCCCATCCAAGCCTTGAATGGCTTCAGGAAGAGGCATCCTCAGCCTCCCCGGGCAGCCTGTCCCAGTGGCTCACCGAGATGGTTGAGCTCAGCACCACCGTCCCAGAGTGCCTCACCAAGGTGGATGAGTCCAAAACCAACCCAGCACCACCATGCCCATGTCCCAGAGTGCCTCACCAAGGTGGATGAGTCCAAAACCAACCCAGCACCACCATGCCCACGTCCCAGAGTGCCTCACCAAGGTGGATGAGTCCAAAACCAACCCAGCACCACCATGCCCACATCTCACAGTGCCATATCCCCAAGTTTCCTGCACCACTCCATAGGTGATGACTCCACAGCCTCCCTGGGCAACTTGTTCCCAGTGGCTCACCAAGATCATTGAGTCCAACCATCCATCCAGCACCACCATGCCCACGTCCCACAGTGCCAATCCCACATACTTCTTGAAGCCCTCCATGGATGATGACTCCACAGCCTCCCTGGGCAACTTGTTCCCAGTGGCTCACCAAGATCATTGAGTCCAACCATCCACCCAGCATCACCATGCCCACATTCCACAGTGCCATATCCACAACTTCCCTGAACCCCTCCATGGATGATGACTGCACAGCTTCCCTGGGCAGCCTGTTCCAGTGTCTCACCAAGACAAATGAGTCCAGCACCCCAACCCAACACCACCATGCCCACACCCCAAAGTGCCATATCCCCAAGTTCCCTGAACCCCTCCGTCGGTGACACTGCTGCAGCCTCCCTGGGCAGCCTGTTCCAACCCCTGGCCACTCTTGCAGTCAAAAATGAAAAGTCTTCCTCCTCCTCTCCAACCTCAAGCTCCCCTGGCACAGTTTCAGGCCAGGGGAGGTTTCAGCTCAAGGCAGTTCTTCTCCTGACATGTCTAATTGATACCTTGGGTCCAAGGTGTCATTAAGGCGCTGGGATAATCGCTACGGGTAGGGAAAGCCGAAGCGTGATTAATGCTCCCAAACCCCAGCGTGGGGTGGGGGAGGTGGCTTTGGGGGGGGGGGACACACACATAGTGAGGAAGCAGATGGAGCTGGGAGGGGGGGGCTGGACTAACCTTGCTGGGGTATCCCTAGGGAAGGGGAGGAAGGCAGGGGGTGTGTTGGGGGGGGGTCAGTCTTGGTTTCTGCAGGCTTTGCGAGGCAGCGCTTGGCAGCGGGAGGCTGATTACGACCTCTGGGTTAATCTGGTTTTATGAGCATCAAACACCCAGAGTCTTGTAAGTACAGGAGCCCTGCCAGCCACGCCAGGCAGCCTTTGATGCTGATTTATGGCAGTGAGGTGCAGCACATCCAGAACTGGACCCAAAAAAAAATAAAAGAAAGAAAGAAAGAAAAGAAAAAGAAAAAGTCAGAAAGGAGGAGGAAAAGGAAGGAGCTGAAACCATTTCTGCAGAGCTGAGAGAGCCAAAGCCTCCTTTTCCCACCACTGTCCCACTGCACCTTGGGTCCTGGCCCAAAGAATCAGAGGGACACAGAATTGTTTGGGTTGGAAAAGCCTTCTGGGGGTGTTGGGCCCAAGGTCTAAGATCGTTGAGACCAAACCTCTCAGATCATTGAGTCCAACCTCTAAGGTCATTGACTTCAACCTCTAAGATCATTGAGCCTAAACTTCTATGGTCATTGAGCCCTAACTTCCGAGATCATTGACCCCAAACCTCTAAGATCATTGAGTCCAACCTCTAAGGTCATTGACTTCAACCTCTAAGATCATTGAGCCTAAACTGCTATGGTCATTGAGCCCTAACTTCCGAGATCATTGACCCCAAACCTCTAAGATCATTGAGTCCAACATCTAAGGTCATTGAGCTCAACCTCTAAGGTCATTGAGCCTAAACTTCTAAGGTCATTGAGCCTCAACCTCTTACATAATTGACCCCCGACCTCTAAGATCATTGAGTCCAACCTCTCAGATCATTGAGTCCAACCTCTAAGATCATTGAGTTCCAACCCCTAAGATCACTGAGTCTAAGATCTAAGATCATCCAACCCAACCATCAACCCAACCCCACCACAGCCACTACTCCATGTCCCCAGATACCATGGCCACACATTCCTTGGACACCTCCAGGGATGGGGACTCCACCACCTCTCTGGGCAGCCTGGGCCAAACCCTGACCACTCTTCCTGCAAGCCAAAGTTGGATGCCTTGGAAGGTTGAAAACCTCTTTGTGTTGTGAGGACAAAGAGATTCCCACCCAAAACAAACAGCAAAAATGGTGCTTGGCTGTCCCCAGGGAGGGAAAAAGATCTTCACTGGGTTGGATTTCAGGACAACTTTCCCTGCTGGAAGAGTGGTCAGGCATTGGAATAGGCTGCCCAGGGAGGTGGTGGAGTCCTCAGCCCTGCAGGTGCACAAAACCCTTGTGGCCATGGCACTTGGGGCCATGGCTCAGTGCCCACGGTGGTGTTGCTGGGCAAAGGGTTGGACTCCAGGATCTTAAAGACCTTTTCCAACCAAAGCAATTCTGTGGTTCTATGAAACCCCTCCCTGAGGAGCAAGGGAGGAGGAGGTCGGAGGAGACCTTTGATGCATCCTCTTCAGGTTCCTCCGAGTCCCTCATGCCACCGTGACAGGCTGCAGGCAGTGGCAGGCAGAAGCAGGTCACTGGCGTGTCCTGGTGGAGGAGCCTTTGGGGCTGCTGGCAGAGGCAGGGAGGTTTATGGGCTGCTGGAGTGGAGCAGCTTCAGCCCAAAGTGGTCATTTCCTTCTTAGCGCCGACTTAAAGCCCGCAGCAAGTAGGTCACCACCCTCCGGGACAGCGACTGCCCCAGGGCCTGCTGCCTGCCTCCCTTCCAGGAGAGCTCTGTGGCAGGACCTCTCTGAAGCTTTGGCTCCATCCCCATCAGCTGCAGGGGCTGGATCTGGCCCCTCAGCAGCCATGCAGAGGGCCAAGGTCTGTCCCTGCCCTGTCCCTGTCACCCCCTCTCAGCCATCATTCCACTGTGGAGTCTCCTCTGGAGCCTTTCCAGCCCTGTTTGGATGTGTTCCTGTGTGACCTGAGCTGGATTCTGTGGTCCTGCTCTGGCAGGGGGGGTTGGACTCCATGATCTGTAGAGGTCCCTTCCAAGCCCTGGGAGCCTGTGTGATCGCTTGGCACAGCCTTGGCAGTGCCCACGCTGCAGCCCTCCCCTCTCAGAGCAGCTCCCACACTCTGACCCAGCCTCTCACACCCCAGGATCTCAGCCTCATCCTCTTGTCCTCATCACCCTCTGGAGTCCCCCAGGTGGAAGAGGTGTCTCTGGGGGGTGCTTCACCCCATCCTGAGATAGGCAGCCCAGATGGGGGTGGCTGAGGTGCCCTCTGAGTGCTGCATGTTGGGTGCTGGCAAAGCCCAGGTGCTGGCAAGTGGGGTTCAGTTCAACATCTCAGGCCACAGGGATCCCTTCTTGGGCTCTTGGGGCTCTTCTCCCCTCTTACCTGCAGCTAACCCACAGCAAAGCCTCTTTGTGGGCCAAGCTGAGACCTCTCACTGAGGTGCAACCACCTCCCTGAGCCCACCAAGCAAGGGCTGTGTTGGCTTAGAGGTGGGGAAAGTGAGGCAGGGCACAGCAAGGACATTAACTCCCAGCAGGGCTGTGGGACATCACCATGCAGCAGGGCACAGAACTGCAGGATTCCAGACAGGTGGAGGCTGGGAGGGACCTTCTGAAGGTCACCAAGTCCAAACCCTCCCCTGCTGGAGCAGGATCACCTGAAGTAAATCAGCCAGGGCAGAGGTTGGGGTGCAAGGGGCAGTGATGATGTCAAATTAGCCAGCCTGGTCCTTAGCTCCTCAGCTCCTTTGCTCCTCTAGGTTGTTTTTTTCCCCTCTCCTCTCCACCTCTATTCTTTGCCCCCTCATTGCTTCTCACTGAGTCAGAGCTCCCCCGAGCCATGAGCTCATGGCTGGTGCACAGCAGACCTGGGCACACAGGGACGTGCCACAGCTGCTGCCTCTGCCACCTCCCACCCCCCTCCCCCAGTGCCCTGCTTGCCCCAGGGTGCTTGCTCCCACAGGAGCCAAGCCTCACCTGCAGGCATGGAGGCTCTGGGGACCTCCATCCTGCATCCAGGCAGTGGATTTACAACCAGCCCACGGCCACTCAGCAGCAAATTAACAGCTGAGGCAAGCAGCAGGAGGAGCCAACTGCTCCCATACACCTCTTGCCCCAAAGATTCCCTTCTTCCCCTTAAGAAAAGCCTCCTGGAGCTGCTCTTTAACTCCAGAGCTTTTGGTGGCAGCAGCAGCAGCAGCAGCAGCAGCAGCAGCAGCATCCCGTTGGAGCTGACCCAACCATGCAGAACCCACCCCCTGCCTGGGCACAGCAGATTTATGCCAGCTTCCAAAACATAAATGTCAAGTGGTGAGGCTCCATAAATTCCTTTTAATAAGGATAATGCTGCACCTTGCTGGCAGTGCCAGCCCCTGCCGAGCGTGGAGGGGCCCAGCAGGAGCCTGAGCCTTTCATGCACTGCTTGGAAGTGCTCAGCAGAGGCATCTCAACGGCTCCCACCTGGCAACCCCCAACCTGAGCAGCTCAGGCGTGGAGCAGTTAATGCTCTTCTAGCTGGGTCACAGCCCTGCCCTGCCCTCCCCTCCCCTCACACTTGCCCCAAGTGGCCCCATCAGTCTTGTGCCCCATGCTGGCACCAAACAGCAGAGAAGCATCAAATGGGTTAGGGTGGAAATGCCCTCCAAGGTCATCCAGTCCAACCAGCAAGCCAGCATCACCTTGGCCACCAAAACCTGACCCCCCCAGTGCCATGGCAACACAGTTCTGCAACACTTCCAGGGACAGGGACTGCACCACTGCCCTCAGCAGCCTGGTCCAAGCTCTGACCACTCTTGCAGGACAGAAATTGTCCCCTGAAAGGTTTCCCCTCTCCAAAACAATCCAACTGGGAAAGCTGCTCCAGCACTAATCCCTTTCAGCCACCTCCATTTCATCCTCCCCAACATCATTTCCAGGACAGCCACCCCCCTCCTTGGGTCTCCCTTCCTCTGGCTGAAAGCTTTTGATGCTCTCAAGACTTCTTTCATGCCTTGGAGAGTGTTTTCCTTCTCCAGAGTCGTGCAGCAGGAGCTCCACCATCGCCTCACGGGCTGGAGGCCTCAGCCAGGGATTGATTTATGAGTCCCCAGCTGTGATTTATGGCCCCAGCCGAGCCAAGTGGCAGAGCTCTGTGTGTGTGTCCCCCTCTACCCCCAGCCTCCACCCACTCACACACCCCTGGTCCCTGTTGAAAGTTTTAAGATGAAGCCTCCTGCCTCTCCCCCCTTCCTCCCCCCCAAACCACCACCCCCCCAAGAGAAAAAACCCACAACCCCAAAAGGGGCTTTCCCCTCCCTCTCAACAACCTTCATCCCAACCCCAGCTGTAATTACCCAACCTGTAATCAAGGTAATTTGCATCCAGCACGACCCAGAGCTGCAGATCCTCAGCAGAATTTTGCAGCCTGCTGCAATCCTGCAGAGGCAGGAAGAAAGTTGTTGGGTTGGGAGGGGGTGGGAAGGGTGGGAGGAGGGGGTCGGGGGGGGTGGTGTTTGCCTTCCTTTTGGTTCTTGGAGCTGAGTTAAATCCAATCCACTTCATCCCTCCCTCCTCAGGAGGGTCCCTCCCAGGGTTGAGGCCAGAGGTGGGAGGCTCAGAGAATTGTTTGGGTTGGGAAGGATCTCCAAGGTGATGGAGTCCAATCAACCCAACCCCCACCCTGGCCACCAAACCATGACCCCCATCTGCCATGGGCCACAAGGTTTTGGGACACCTCCAGGGGTGAGGACTCCACCACCTCCCTGAGCAGCCTGTTCCAAACCCTGACCACTCATTCAGGGGAGAAATTGCTCCTCGTGGCCCCCCCAAACCTCCCCTGGAGCACCATTTCAGGCCATTTCCTCTCATTCCATCACCTGAGAGCAGGGAGAAGAGCCCAACCCAGACCTCATTCCAACCTCCCTGCAGGGAGTTGCAGACATCAAAGAGGTCTCCCTACAGCCTTCTCTCCTCCAGCCTTAACACCCCCAGCTCCCTCAACTGCTCCTTCCCAGCCCTGTTCTCCAGACCCTTCCCCAGCTACGTTGCCCTGGGTCTGCCCCCCAAAAATCCCTGCTGAGCCCATGCCTAAGTGTTGGTTGCTCTCCTGAAGAAGCTGCTCCTCATCCTCCATGTCAGCCCAGACTGCAAACTCCAACCCCTCCACATCCTTCAGGCCTGGTGGCCACATGAAGAGCAAGTCCTGAGCTAAAGGTCTCCAAGGTAATTGCAGTCCTGCAGTGTTGATGTAACCAGGTGAAGGTGAGGGACAATATTTCTGTCTTGGGTGAGCTGCACACCTAACCTTTGGAGCCTCCCTGCCAAGGGAGAGACAGCAATGCCCAGCAGAAGCTTCACTCTGAGCCCAGGTCCTGCTGCAGAGGAGAAAATTCCTTGTTCAGGTCACTCTGCAGAGTTGCTGACACTTTGCTCAAAAGGTGAGCAGCAGCTGAGGAACCTGGGGGGGAGGGAGGGGAGGTTCAACCTGGAGCAAAGGAGGCTGAGGAGAGACCTTCTGGCTCTCTACAGCTCCCTGAAAGGGGCTAGGGGCCAGGCGGGGTTGGGCTCTTCTCCCAGGGAACAAACAGAACAAGAGGAAATGGTCCCAGCTGGTTCAGGTTGGTTCAGGTTGGCCATAAGGAACTGCTTCTGCCCCTTGAGGGGGGTCCAGGCCTGCCCCAGGCTGCCCAGGGCAGTGCTGAAGTCTCCATCCCCAGAAGACTCCCAAAGCCATGGAGCTGCGGTGTTGAGGGGATGCCCTGGGGCAGTGCTGTGTTGATGGTTGAGACTCCACAATCTCAAAACCCTTTTCCAAGCCAAACCATTCCCAGATTCCTGCTCCTTTCTCTGGATGGGGAGAGCTGAGGCTGGAGAAGAAGCTCTTTGCATGGCAGCTGCAGGATGCCCAACGCTGCCCGCTCCAGCCCCAGGCCAATCCTCCTGTCGAGAGGAGCTGCCAGCATCTCCCAGGGGAGCAGCTGCCTTTGGCTGATGGATGGGTGGAAGAGGAGGAGCAGGCAGGTGCATTTCCCAGCTTTTAGCAGACCACCAAAGCATTTCCCAGAAGAGGAACCTCTGCCCTCCATTAGCTCATCCCTCAGCACCATCCTCTGACCTTATCAATTCTTCTAATGCAGCCTCTCTGGGGATGGGGATGAAATATGGTCCCCAGCTCTTGCCAACGAGGAGGCCTTCAGATCTCTTGCTCCCAGAGAAGGTTGGAGCTGAAGGGCTGGAAGAGCAGCTGAGAAAGATCTCAGGAGGACAGAGGATCTCCATCAGAAGAGCTTTCTGAGGATCACAGAACCCCAGGCTGGGTTGGGTTGGAGAGGACCTTAAAAGTCATCTAGTTCCAAACCAATGGAGCCATCACTCCTCCTCCTGCCATTCCATACCTTTATCCAAAGTCCCTCTCCAGCTCTCCTGGAGCCCCATCCAAAGCCTGAAAGATCTCCCTGGAACCTTCTCTTCTCCAGGCTGAACAGTCCCAACTCTCTCAACCTGGCCTCACAGCAGAGAGGTCCTCAGATCATTGCTGTAGCCTCCTCCAGACCCTCTCCAATAGTTCTTTGTTCTGTGGTGAGGACTCCAGAGCTGGCCCCAGCACTGCAGGTGGAGACTTAACAGAGTGAAACAGGGGGACAGAATCCTCCCCTCCACCTGCTGCCTGGATGAAGCCCAGGACATGGGGTTTGGGCTGCAGGGATTTGATTGAAGCCCAGGACATGGTTTTTGGGCTGCAGGGATTTGATTGAAGTCCAGGACATGGTTTCTAGGCTACAGGCACACATTGAGCTTCTCATCAACCAGCATCCTCAAGACTGCTCCCCACCCATTCTCTATCATCAAAGAGAGGTTCCTTAGACCCAGCTCCACAGCCCCCAGTGAGGCCTTGCCCTGAGCTGAACATGCAGCAGCCCAAACCTCTTCCATGTCTTCACGAAGCCAAAGGTGTCCCAAATCCCAGGCACCCTCAGCTTGGCTGGGCCAGTGCCACCAGGGGCTGCAGAACTGGTTTGTGTGTGTGACCAGCCAGGCAGCTCCTTCCTGGCTAGGTGGATGAAGGGCTGGGTCCTCCTCACCATCTCTTCAACTGGCTCCAGTCAGCCTAATCCATCACCACAACGCCCAGGAACGCTCCTTGTGCCAGGACAGAGTGCACCCAAGCTCCAAAATCCCAGGGTGAAGTCATGGATGGGACAACTTCATGGCTGATGTGGGATCTGACTCAGGTCCCAGGCCCACTTGGCAGAATAAAGACATCCTGAGTGGTGGCACTGTGGGGGGGCACAGCACTTCTGCTCCTCTTAGCGCCGAAGCTGAGCATGGTGACGGCGTCGGTGCCCATACACCTGCCACCCAAAAGCCACCTCTGGCTCCCAGGATGTCTTCTCCTGTCCCCCCACCCTTCTGGCTTATTTTTAGCTCGTCAGACAGAGACTTGGAATGAAAATCCCTTTGCCAACAGAAATGCCAGCTTGGCTTGTCCTGGCAAGAGGTCGTTCCCAGCTGGATTTGCTGCGCGTAGGTACGAGCAGCCACCAGCCGCCGTGACTCACCGGGGTGCAAGTGCTGAGTAAAGGTCCACTCCCCTCAGCCCAAGTGCAGTGACTCAGGCAGCAGGAGGCTGCACCAGGTCAGGCCTGCCCAGCAGAGCCTGGGGCTTTGCAGCCCCCTCCCTCCAACCAAAGCTCAGGTTTGGGTGAGGTCTCCCATCTGATCCCCCTCGCTGGGAGGGGATCCCTCAAATCCCAGCTGAGTAGTGGGGACTGAGGGTGGTGGGAGGTGAGCTTGGGGCCAGCTGCTGAGCTCACCAAGGACCAGGCACTGCATTCCCGCTGGGATGGGATGGGAATGAGGGAGGTCTTGGGGAAGTGAGGGTGGAAATCCTGGAAGAATGAGGAACTGAACCTGGAGGATCATCTGATGGGGGAAGGGAGAAGGGAAGGGGGAAGGGAAGGGAAGGGAAGGGAAGGGAAGGGAAGGGAAGGGAAGGGAAGGGAAGGGAAGGGAAGGGAAGGGAAGGGAAGGGAAGGGAAGACGGAAGGGAAGACGGAAGGGAGAAGGGAAGGGAGAAGGGAAAGGAGTAGGGAAGAGGGAAGGAAAGGGGGAAAGAAAAAGGGAAGGAAAGAGAGAAGGAAAAAGGGAAGGAAAGGGGGAAGGAAAGCAGCAAGGAAAGGGGGAAGGAAAGGGAATGGAAGGAGAGGAGAGGGAAAAGGGAAAGGAAAAAGGGAAAAGGGAGTGGAATACTTCCTTTAGTGCTAGTAAATTGGATGCCCTGGGGGGAAACATCCCCGCGGGTTCCCTCCCCAGTGTTTGTTTTCGCTAATGTTGTTGCTACACAAAGGAGCTTTGGGCCAAACCCAACTGGGCGTCGATTGGCTCTCCCCCAGCCACTTCAAAGCAGCCAGGCTCGCCTTGCACCACCAACACATTTGGCCCAGGGAGGACTTTTTCTTGGCACTTGGAGCTTCCAACCATGCCAGGAAGCTCAGCTTAGCCTGGCCCCAGCTCTGATGAAAGCTCCTCAGCCCAGCACCGTCCCACAGGCTGCAAGGTGAAGGAGCCAGCGGTTGGGTTTGGGCTCACTTTGCTCCTCGTTGAGCATTTCACTGGGGGCAATTAACGCCTCAATTAGCCAGGAGCCAGAAGAACAGCAGCAGATGTGTGCGGGGGGGAGGTCACCTCGGGGTTGGGGGCTTTTTGGGTGCACAAGGTGGGGAGGAAGCCTTTTTGCGGGGCTGTGCGTGCAGGAGGGTTGGCTCCTGGCTGAATAAAGCCGGGAAGGATCCTTCTGTCGGCTCCAGGTGATCCATGGCTGAGACGAGGAATAAACCACTTTAAGTGGTGAGATTATGGAGGGAATTTTGCCTCCTCTTTCTGCAGCGCAGCTCATCCCAGCTCGTGGCAAGCAGAGCCCCTGCGACGAGTTGAGACTCATCTGGGCAGGGTTCTTACCTCTGCTGGGAGCCAGCGGCAGAAGGGGATGGAATGGGAACGGTGGTGGCATGGAGTGACCTCCTTCTTGCCCATCACTGGGAGGCTCCCAGAGGAGGGGGAAATCTTCCCAAATCCCATTTGGACCAAGCAGTTTTGCACCTTGGTCGTGTGAAGGGAAATGAAACCTAAGCAGAAGGGGCCCCCCCACCCCCCCCTCTAAAATATCCTTAAAGCAGGAAAAAAAACCCAAAGTGGGAATTAAACCTGGGTTAGAGTGAAGCCTTCCCACTCTTCTTCAGACAGCTTTGGTGGCAAATCCCAGTGGGAAGCAGCAGGAAATATGCCTCTGGATCCTCCTCTCCCATTTACCACCCACCCCCAGCCTCCCCTCAGGGAGAAGGATCCTGCCCAAACTTCATGCCCTGAAATAGAGATGACCTTTTCCTGCCTTACGTTGAAGCAATTTAGGGGCCAAAGAGTTAATTTCTTCTTGGCTTGGGCACTTCTGAAGCTCCTGAGATGAAACAGATCCTTCTGGAGCTGTTTCCCTGGTGATTTTCCAAGCCTTTGGAAATGGCATCCCTGGCTTTGAAATCCCTTGGCCATTTGCTGCCATTTTTTTCCTGCCTCGGAAAGTTCTGCTCTGGTCATGGAAATAAATAAACCAAAAACTATCCAAGAGAAGGAGGAGGGGGGGGAAAAAACCAACAACAACAACCCAAAGCAACCCAAAATGTAGATTTGGGGGAGGGGAGAGAAGTCTGGGAGAGGAACACTGCCAGAGGCTGCAAGTCATGGGAAAAATCCATTTGTTTGACTGGAAAACAGATTCCAACCCAAGCCAGATGCAGCCAGGGGAAGGTTTGAAGGTTTCCTCTTCTTGGCCAACCAAAGGCATGTTCAGCCCTGGGGGGAGGAGAGCAGCTGTGGTGGTTCAGTTCTCATTAGTGAAAGCTGGGGCAGGAGGGGGGGGTCTCAGGGTCTGGGACAGGAATATACTCTCCTGGAGATGTAGCTCCCTGGGGTGGGGTCAGGGCTGAGTCTGTTCCTCCATCTCAGCACAGCAGAGACAGGGAGATGATGGAGCAGGACCAGAGGAGGCTACAGCAATTATCTAAGGGTGGAAGCTCTCTGCTGTGGGGACAGGCTGGCAGAGTTGGGAGTGCTCAGCCTGGAGAAGAGAAGGCTCCAGAAGGGAGGGAGACCTTCTGGTGGCCTTTCCATGCTTAAGGGGACTGAGAAGAAAGCTGGGGACAGACTTCTGAGCAGAGTCTGTTGGGACAGGATGAATGATGATGGTTTGAAACTCAATGAGGAAGATTCAGAGTGGAGAGAAGGGAGAAATTCTTCATGCTGAGGGTGGTGAGAGCCTGGCCCAGGTTGCCCAGAGGGGTAGGAGGTGTCTCAGCCCTGCAACCATTCCAGATCAGGTTGTTTTGGGCTCTGAGCAACCTGTTCTAGTTTCAGGTGCCCCTGCCCACTGCAGGGGGTTTAGACTGGATGAGCTCTGAATGTCCCTTCCCACCCAAACCATTAATGGAATGGGATCATCTCCAGACATCCATTTTTAAGCACAGCCCCAGCCTAGGGCAAGAAGGAACTTTTTAAACCAAATCAAAGTGACTTTTTCCTACTAAGGGGGAGAGAAACAACCCCAAGAGGTGGCAGATCCTAAAGTTGTGTTTGAAAAAGCCTTCCAAAGCCCCTGAGCTCCAGCCCAGGCTGCCTTGGTTTGGATTGTGAGGGTTTGGGGTTTTATTTTGGCAGCTGGGCAAGAAGAAAGAGAGGAGAGAAAGAGAGAACAAGTGAAAGAACAAAAAAGAAGTGAAGTGAAGTCTTCCCAGCAAGAAATAATTTGTCCAAGCTTTCATCTGCAGGCACATCCAGAAGCAATTACGGGAGCCTCATTAGCAGTGTTTGGAGCATCGTTAGCACTGGAGCATCCCCCTCTAGCCCAGAGGAAGAGCAAAATGTGGCATGAGAAGGTCTCCTCTGAAAGAGAGTCGAAAGTCCAGCAAGGCTCTGGATGCTGGAAAAGGAAAAGCAACAAAGCAACCACACTGGGGAGGGAATGGAATCCTTGCCTGGTGCCTTGGGGGCAGCAGGAGAGCAGCTGGATCGAGCCCAGTTACACATCCAAGGAGGTCCTGGCTGGGTTCTGATGCCTTCAGACCTCCTTCTCCTGAAGTTCTGATGGATTCAGAGCTTCTCCTCTCCAAGTTCAGATGCCTTCAGGTCTCCTTCTCGAGTTTTGATGCCTTCAGACCTCCTCCTTCTCAAGTTCTGATGTTTTTAGACCTCCTTGTCCTGAAGTTCAGATGCCTTCAGACATCCTCTTCAGGTTCAGAAGCCTTCAGAACTCCTTCTTGAGTTCTGATTCCTTTCAGATCTCCTCCTCCTCAAGTTCAGATGCCTTCAGACCTCCTCCTTCTCAAGTTCAGATGCTTTCAGATCTCCTTCTCCTCAAGTTCAGATGCTTTCAGATCTCCTTCTCCTCAAGTTCAGATGCCTTCAGACCTCTTTCTCCTCAAGTTCAGATGCCTTCAGACCTCCTTCCCCTCACAGGGAGGAGCAGGAAGGCTCAGCTCTGCTTGTGCTGTGCCAAACTCCTCAGTTCACAGACAGGAAAGACAAAATATCCTGGAATCATAAAGTACAACCCGGGAGAACATTCCAGAGAGTAGGTGCAGAGTGTCATTGTTGTGCCCTTCCTCTGGCTATGGAGGTGGTGGAGAGCATCAGGATTGCCCAAGGTTCACACACTGGGAAAATAAGAGTGGGGGAAAAAAGGAATTAGGGCCTAAAAAAGGGAAAATAGGAAAGGAGAAAGGAGCTGGTGGGCAACAAATGGAAAATAGAGAGGGGGGAAAAGGAGCTGGGGGCAAAAAGTAAGAGGAAAACTGGGGGGGAAAGGAGTTGGGGGCAAAAAATAAGAGGAAAATTGAGGGGAAAAGGAGCTGGGGACAAAAAGTAAGAGGAAAATTTTGGGGAAAAGGAGTTGGGGGCCAAAGCAAAAGGGATATGGAGGAGGGGAGAGGAATTTGGAGCTGAAAAAAGGGGAAATAAGGAGGGGGGGAAAGGAGCTGGGGGCAAATAAAATGGAGAATAGGGAGGGAAAAAAGGAGTTGAAGCCAAAAAAAAAAAAAAGGAAAATTGAGAGGGGGGAAGGAGTTTGGGACCTAAAAAAAGGGGAAATAGGCGAGGGAGGGGTGGGGGGAAGAGTTGGGAGGGGGAAAATAGTGGGAAATGGAGGAGGAAAGGAGTTTGGGGACCAAAAAAAGGCAAATAGGGAGGGGAAAAGAAGAAGGAATTTGGGCCAAAAGAGGGGAAATAGGAGCAGAAAAAGGGAGGAGCTGGGGAGGGAATAGGGAGAAAAAGAAGGAGGAGTTTGGGCCGTGCAAACTGCGCGGGGGGTGAGGGGTGAGGGGGGCGCGGACACTCCGCGGTGAAACGCCCATGCACACCCTCGCTGTTTCCGCGGAGGAGGAGGGGGAAGGAGGAGCTGCGCAGCTTTTGCCTTCCCATTCCATTCGTGCGACCTTTCCCATTCCCAAAGTGTTGGGGAGGGGGAGAGGGGAGGTGGATGGAGAGGGAGAGGGGGAAGAGGAGAATCAGACACTCACCCCCCCCCAGTCCCCCTCCTTCCGCAGTGGGCTGAGACTGGAAGCGCTCAGGACACGCACAAACCCTCATGGAAATCTCTCCCTGTTCCCGTGGGATGGAGCCTGCTGCCCAACCACCCGCGCAGGGCAGCTTCTTTGCCTCTTACTTTTATTAACTTGTTCGAATCATTCCTTATTTTTCTTTCAACTCCTAGGAAAGCCCAAAATAGGTCAATATTCATTTAACACACACACACCCCCTTGACAGTCACCCATGGATGAGTTTGAAGCATCCTCCAGCTCGGAAAGTCAAAAGGGAATTGCTGAGAGCTTAAAGAAAAGGGAAAATCGACACCCCCCCAAAAAAAAGCCAATTTGCCTTCCTCGAATCAGTTATCAGCCCCTCGAAGCTCGGCACTGGTCGATGTTGATCGAATTCCATTTGATTGTCATTTCCATCCCTGAATTCTCAGGAGGAAAGAAAACAGAGCAGGGAAGAAGGCTCAGATCTTTCCAAGGTCGGATCCTAAATAACGCCCAAAGGGGAGGGGGTGGGAAAAAACCCAACCAACATCCAGAAATAGCCTCTGAAGCCGAAAGAAAAGCAGGGATTGGATTCGGGTTTGTTGTTCTTATTTTGGGTGCATTTTGTGCCCTCGCAGAAAAGAGCAACTCGAGAGGATTTCTCTTTCCCCCCTCCCCCTCCCCAAAAAAAAAGCTCTTTGCCTTTTTGGTTCTTTTTTTAAACCATTTTCTCCTTCTGGCTGCTTTTTGCCTTTGGCAATTCCAATTTTTAGGCTTCAGGTAACTTCGTTTTTTTTAGCTTGTTGGAAGGGGCAAAGGGGGAAAAATCGGATTGGAAGGGGGGGAAATAGGATTGAAAGGGGGAAAATCGGATTGGAAGGGGGGGAAATAGGATTGAAAGGGGGAGAAATAGGATTGAAAGGGGGGAAAATAGGATTGACAGGGGAAAATCGGATTGAAAGGTGAAAAGTCAGATTGGAGGGGGAAAATTGGATTGGAAGGGGGAAAAATCGGATTGAAAGGAGAAAATCGGATTGAAAGGGGAAAAAACGGATTGGAAGGGGAAAAATCTCATTGAAAGGGGGAAAATCGGGATGAAAAGGGGAAAATGGGATTATAAGGGAAAAATCGGATTGAAATCAGCTACTTTGGGATCGATTTGGGGTTTGGGGTTTTTTTGGTGCTATCTCAGATCAATTTATTTCATTGATTTGTCGGGAGGGAGGTGTGGGGGGGGAGAGGAGTGAGCCACCTGCACCGGGCAACAGGTGGCAAAAGCTTCCAGAACGCTGCGAGGAGGGTGAAGCTTGCCCCTTTTTTTTGACCATTTTTGACCATTTTCATCTATTTTTGTCTGATTCCCGAGCACAAAGTGGGGGCAAAGACTGGTCCTAGGGCAGGGTTTCTGCAGCCCTAAAATCTGAGGTCAAATCACAACCTGTGTGCAGGGCAGGGCTTGGAGACATCCAAACTGGGAGCTCCAAGAGGAGAAAAGGGAAAGAGGAAGGGGAGGGGAAGAAGAAGGGGAGGGGGAAGAGGAGAGGAAAGAGGAAGGGGAAAGGGAAGAGAGAGGGGAAGGTAGAGGAGAAGAGGGAAGGAGAGAGGGAGGGGAAGGGAAGGGAAGGGAAGGGAAGGGAAGGGAAGGGAAGGGAAGGGAAGGGAAGGGAAGGGAAGGGAAGGGAAGGGAAGGGAAGGGAAGGGAAGGGAAGGGAAGGGAAGGGAAGGGAAGGGAAGGGAAGGGAAGGGAAGGGAAGGGAAGGGAAGGGAAGGGAAGGGAAGGGAAGGGAAGGGGGAGGGAGAGGGGGAGGGGGAGGGGAAGAGAGAGGGGAAGAGGGAAGGGAAGGGAAGAGGGAGGGGAAGAGAGAGGGGAAGAGGGAAGGGAAAGGAAGGGAAGGGATAAACCAGCTTGACCTCACTGTTTCCCTACCTCCAGTCCACCTGGAGCAAACAAGCTGCTGGGGAGGAAGAAGGAATTTCAGTGTATTTAGTCTCCTAAGTCTGCACTCTTTACACAGAGCTTTAGTTTCTCTTTGATTTGCTCTTCTCTCGCATCCACTTTGCATTCAAACCGCTCAGCTCTCCAAAATTCCCTTTTTTGTTGTCGGTTCACTTTGGTTTATTTTCGTGGAAAGCCTCAAACCCTCCCCAAATCCCGCTGATTTTCCCAGGTGCTTGGCACATTCCTGGAGCCTTTGCCAGCTTTGGGTGAGCAAAGAAAACCCCAAAATCCCCTTTTTTGCAAGAAGGAGCAAAGTTGGAGTCTGCCAGAACCTCAAAGGAGGTCTGGGGGGAGGAAAAAAATCACCTAGAAACGTTTAGGTGGGATTTGAAGAGAAAATTAATCCTAAGAAAGGGACTTTTAGGGGTAAATATTGGGAGCCAAGAAGGCTGATCCAGGCCAGTAGCTGGAATTCGTCTACTTGGCAGCGGGAAGAGGGCAGCTCCAGGAGCAGCTCGGTGGGGAATGAATCCCAGTGCCCACAATCAGCTCCCCCCCGAAAAAAAATGCCAATTTGGGTTAAAAATACTCAGGGATATTCAGAAAGGATCCTGCTGGGATTTTGCCCTCCACATCCCGGCTTAGCCTGCAAGGAGCTGGCTCGGGAAAAGCTTTAAACAACCAAGGGAGGGGGGAAAAAAATCCCTGCCCATTAATTAAACAAAAATGTTGGGGAAATATTTTTTCTCCTCCTCCCCTCCTCGTTATTTTGTGCTGCTTCTTCTCAAGGGCAGAAAAGAACAAGGGGGAGGAATGAATTTAAGGAAGGTGCCAAAGCAGGAGTGGGAAATTTCGGTTAATCCTTGGAATTTTGGAGCGGTTTTGCTCCCAACACCCAAAAAGCAGCTCCTCTGCTTCTGTTTGACAATGAATTTCTCTCCCTGCGCAGCTAAAAGGAGGATTATTAGCAGGAATTCTCCCAAATTCCATCATATTTCCCACTCAGACATCCAGGTGCTGTTACCAGGAGGGGCGAGAAGGTGGAGGGAGAGAAGAAATCCACTGCAATTGCTCCCCGAGCGGAACGTTTGGGAGGCTTTTATGTTTGGTTGGGTTGGGTGGTTTCTTTTTTGCCCTCCCGTCAATAGCTGCAGGTCTCCAGCTCCCAAATTCATTTGCACAAATTAGTTGGAGGTGACGTAAAGTTGATAGGAGATGAGGCAACCCCTGGCAAGAGCCACCCAGCCGCTTGCTTTCCCATCGCCAACGCACCTCAGCTCCCAGCTCCTGCTGCCTTCAGGCGTGGCTGGAATATCGATCAAGTTCCCCATTCCTATTCAATTCCCCACTCCTATTCAATTCACCATTCCTATTCAATTCCTCATTTCCATCCAATTCCTCATTTCCATCCAATTCCTCATTTCCATCCAATTTCTCGTTTCTCTCTCCGTAAATTCTCACTTAAGGACTATTTCGGAGCCATTTAGCCCCAGAATTAAACCCTTGAGAGCAGACACTTCGAGTCTCGATCTGGAGGGTTCTAAACACCATCCTGAAGGGTTGAGGAGCCCAAATGTCCCCACGCGAGTCATCAGAGTGGTTTTAGGGACATAATTGGGATTAAAAACGGAAAAGACACAACCTGAGCTTGGAGCTTTCAAAGCAGGACCCGAGTTGCTCAGAGTTGTTTTCAAAGTGGTTTTTGGGGGGTGTTTTTTTGGGGGTTGTTTGGGCTTTTACTTCGTTTTATGAGTTGGGAAGGAAATAGAAGGTGAGGAATCTCCCAAGGCTGCAGGATGCTGCCCAAGGCAGCGCTAGGAATTGGGTTTAGAGTTTGGGATGGAGACGTAGAGGCAGAGGTGGTAAAAAAACCTCACAGGAGGGGAGAAGCGCTGGAGAAAGAGTGCGAGGGAGCCTCTGAGATGTGTTTGCGGCAGAGATCGGGGCGAGAGTGTGCGAGAATTGCCTGGAAAGGTGGAGGGATGCAGAGGGAAGGAAGATGGAGGGATAAAGGGTGGAGAGATGAATGAAAAGAGGGAAGAAGGGATTGAGGGAAGAAAGAAGGGATGCGAGGAAGGAGGCATGGAAGATGGAGGGATTAAGGAAATGAGGAATGGAAGGATGGAGAGATGAAGGGGAGGAAGGGAGGAAGGGAGAGAGGGAGGGAGGGAGGGAGGGAGGAAGGGAGGAAGGGAGGAAGGGAGGAAGGAAGGAAGGAAGGAAGGAAGGAAGGAAGGAAGGAAGGAAGGAAGGAAGGAAGGAAGGAAGGAAGGAAGGAAGGAAGGAAGGAAGGAAGGAAGGAAGGGGGGAAAGAGGGAAGAAGAGGTGAGGGGAAGAGGGGTGGATGTGTCACACACATTCTGTCTGCTCTCAGTGTTTCCTGTGGAGCCAAACACTCTAAATAAATCAGTTTTGATTCTTTTATGGACTTTAAGCTAATTGGGAGGAGAACCAAACCACGCTGGGCTTCTCCTCTTCTTCCTCCCAAGTGCGATGAAGGTTTGTGGAGTGGAGAAAGGATATCCCCCCGGAGCCCTCTGTCTTTAGGATGCGAGGGGCAGAATCCCTTCCCCCTGCCGCTTTTTGGAGGGATCCTCACCTGAGCCAGTTCCTTCGAGGGTCCCTGTGTCTGAGGAGTATCTCCGCAGCCCCACTCGGGTCTGGCAGCCTCTCAAAGGGACTGAGGGGAGCAGAGAGGGTCGGAAGAGATCCTGAAGCAGGAGGAGAAGAGGGAAGCAGGGAGCGGGGAGAGGATGGCAGGCGACTCTAACCAGCATCACCTCACCATCAGCCCTACCCTTACTTAAATGTGACTCAGGGGCTTATACCTGAACATCAAACCTCGTATGACAACCTCCCCCCGCAAAAAAAGGAGTCTAAAGGAGCGGGGAAACAAAGACATTTTTGCTCCAGCCCCCCCTCATCCCACAGAGCAGGATCAATCTCTCCTCCCTCACCAGGGATTTCTCCCCCAAAATAAAGACATCATTTCTTTAGAAGATGAGGATTAAAGTCCCCACTCAGAGGTCTCCCAAAATTGTCACCTCCCCCCATTTAACCTTCCCCCCCCCCGCCCCCGAACCCTCTCAAAATCCCCTTTGCTGCTCCTGCCTCCCCTCCTCATTCGTAGCCACCCTTGAAGCAGACTCCGCTCCCCTCGCTTGCTTTTTAATCCCTAAAAGCCCCAGTACGACCCCACCAAAGTCGATGTCCCTCCCCCCTCTCCCCTCTCCCCAATCTTCAAGGAGGAAAAAAAAGCTAAAACAAAACCCACGAGGAAAGTTTGGAGGTTTGTTTGTTTTTTCCTCCACGCGTTTGAGGAGGGGAAAAAAAAAACAGAGAGGAGAAAGCCTTGGAGGATAGAGAGGAAAAATACTTTTTCACTTCTTTTATGCTTAACAACTGAGCCGAATTCCCCTCTCCCCCCCCCTCCCCCCCCCGCCAGTGATTAAAGCTAAATTAAATATCCTGACGCCAAAGTTTTGCTGAGGCTTTTGGAGGTCGCTTAGGAAGAGGTGTGGAAGGTTTCAGCTCGCTCTGCACCCTGCCAGGGTTGGGGGTTTTTAGCCTGTTTTTAACACTTTAGTAGTAGTAGTAGTAATTATTATTATTATTATGATGATGATGAATCTCAACATTCCATCTTTGATGTTTTAACCCCATGGAAGAAGAACTGAACCGGGTTCAGGGAGAGGGCTCCGAGTATCAAAGAGAGGGATGTTGACGGTCGTGGAGGATCCATCGCCATACCTGAGGTGGAAGCACGATCCCATTCCCGGTGGAAAATCCTGATTGTTCCCATCCAGGCTGATAACAAGACCTGCAAAAATCACAGCGGCTCCTTCCGCACCCAACCCTCCCCCGTTTTAGGCGAAGGAGGCGGAGGGGGGGGAGAGAAACTCAGCGGCTTCAGCTTTTCCCTAGCGAGGTGGAATCAAGCACAGCTGAATTTCCCTGCACCATTCTTCTCCTTTAAGCATTCAGCCTAGGAAATAAGTTTGGGAACAATCTGGGATCTCTCCTTACCCGAAAGAAGGAAAAAATAATGGTGTGGGTTTTTTTTTTTCGGAGGGCAACATCGGGTTTGGGTTGGGGTCTGAGGTTTCATTTTTCGCTGTCTGGGTTCTTTGCTTATTGCGTCCATATTTTTCCTGAGCCGATCCCTAATAAATCCCAGGTTTTCCGCAGGGTGTTAGACTTTTCCCACCACGACGCTGCTCGAAGATGGAGGTTGCAGCGCTTCTGCCCCTCAGCCTGAACGCGTGGGCATCGCCTGTGCCCGATTGATCGTTTCTGTCTTTATCTAATCAGCGCTGAGCCCCAGTTTGGCCATCCCAGTTCGTCCCAGTTCAGATTCTGCCCCTGGGGAATTAAACTTTTTGGTTTTTTTTTTCCTTTTTGTGAATAAACTTGACCCAAAGCTTCCTTCCTCCCTCCTTCTCCATCCCTCCCGGCAGCTCCAAGGAAATATTTGGGCATCAAGTGGAACACGACGTAAATAGGGATGGAAGAAGGGGAAGTGAAAGAGCAGAATTGGGTTTGAATATTTTTGGGGGGTCGGGAGGGGAAATGAAGGTTTCTTACGCTGGTCTGGGGTTAATCCTCGTCCTTCCAAGCGCATCTTGAGTGAATTCGGTACCAGGAGAAGGGGAAGAAAATAACCTCTGAACGCTGCGGGGAAAAAAATAAACCAAACCCCCAAATCTGCTTATTTTAAAGGGCTTGCGAAGAAATAAATCGACTTTTAAAGGGAGCAAAATAAAAGCTCACCCAAGCTCAAAAGGTTGTAAAGCACCTGAACATCCCCAGCTCCTCTCCGCGGGAATATGAAGGCAAAGGGAGGGGGGGGGAAAGATGGGAAGCGCTAATTACCCCTCACCAGATACCACTTTGTTGACACCAGCCAGGCCAAATGGCCCCATTTGCTTTTGTCGAGAGCTTCAGGCGACCTCCTGTTTTAACTTGGAATTGAACTTGGACTTCCGACCAGACAGGGGCCCTAAATCCAGCCCCGTGTTTTATTTGTCTGTCTCCCAATCGCCTGAATCGAGAAGCAAAAAAACCTCTGATTGCACCGAGCCGGCGTGGAAATAATAATTAAGGTGGAGGGAGTAGGGGTGGGGGAGAGGAAGGGAATTGTTAAGAGTTAGAACATTCCACGGTAGCTGTAAAAGAAAAGAAGAAGAAGAAGAAGAAAAGGAGGGGGAGGAAAAAAAAAGGGGGGGGAAGGAAGAAAAGGGGGGAAAAGAAAAGGGAAGGAATAGAAAAGGGGGAGGGAGGAAGGGGGAAAAATAAAAGAGGAGGGGGAAAGGAAAAAAATAAGAAGGTGGGTGAAGGAGGAGGAAGGAGAGAAAGGGAGAAAGGGAGAAAGGGAGAAAGGGAGAAAGGGAGAAAGAAAGGAGAAGGAAGGAAGGAAGGAAAGGAGAAAGGAGGAAAGGGAGAAAGGGAGAAAGGGAGAAAGGGAGAAAGGGAGAAAGGGAGAAAGGGAGAAAGAAAGAAAGAAAGAAAGAAAGAAAGAAAGAAAGAAAGAAAGAAAGAAAGAAAGAAAGAAAGAAAAGAGAGAGAGAGAGAAAGAAAGAGAAAGATAGAAAGAAAGAGAAAGGGAGAAAGGGAGAAAGAGAAAGAAAGAAAGTAAAAGAAAGAAATGAGAGAGGGAAAGAAATAGAGAGAAAGAGAGCAAGAGAGAAAAAAGAGAGAGTAAGAGAGGAAGGAAGGAAGGAAGGAAGGAAGGAAGGAAGGAAGGAAGGAAGGAAGGAAGGAAGGAAGGAAGGAAGGAAGGAAGGAAGGAAGGAAGGAAGGAAGGAAAAGAACGAATCAAAAGCCTTTATTCGGCTCAAAATGCGCGAAGACAGCGGCGGAATGGGGTGAAAAGGAGCTGTGGGGTGAGGGAAGTCCCCCCCACACCTCCTCCACCTCCTCTCATAGGTTTATCATTTCCCAGATATTTTATCTCTTTCTTCTCAACTTTGGGATGGAGTTTTGGGGAAGGAGAAAGAGATAAAGCTCCGCGTCTCAGCTTTAGGACGTTTGGGGGTTTGGTGTATTTCGAAGGGAGAGGGAAGGGACAAAGCCACAGGGATGGAGACGGTGAGGGTTTGGCTTTGCCAACCCAATTCTGGCCCTGCCTTAGGACGAGATTTAATGAATGCATTTATTTGACACCCTCCTCCTCCTCCCCTACTTTCCTTTCTGGAGAGGAAGGCACAGGGAAGCCAAAGCAAAAAATCCACAAGAAGAACCACGCAAAAAAATTAGGAAACTTCCTTCCCAAATTGGAGGGGTAGGAAACTTCCTTCCCAAATTGGAGGGGGATGCTGAGAGGCTGGGAGGAAGTGGGGAGAGCGGTGGATGGCAGCTCAGAAAAAGGAAAAGTGGAAAGATCGGGAGGGAGAGGCGGAAAAGAAGGGAAATTCGCCTCGGGGTAGATCCACTGCAAGCAGGTTGCAGGAATCTGACAGGTTAGGAAGGAGAAAAGCTCCTGGAGCGTCTCGGGTCAGGCTCAGTTCCCCCCCTCTGACGCCCACCCTCCCACCTCACCCCGAGACGATTTCATCCAGTCTGGAGAGGGGGTGCGAGGAGGAAGAGGAGGGATAGGGGGAGGGTAACCTAAGATTGTTTTTCCCTCCTCTGTACATCTTTTCCTCGCTCTGTCCTCTTTCTAAATTAAAGATTAGAGAGGGTTTGGTTCGATTTTGTGTTCATTAACACCCCCAGCATAAGGAGCCAACGTAAATCCGATGCAATTCCCCCTTTTTTCACTTATTGTTACGATTTATCCCTTTAGGGAGCGTTTTTTTTCCTTCTTTCTGCACTCAGAGCTTCAAGGCAGAGAAAATCTGATTAAATCTGATTTTTCCGCCGTTATCCTGGGGAGTTTGGGTTATTTTTTTTTCTCTCCTAATACTTATTCATTCCTTTTGGGTCATGCTTTGGGTTTGTTTGGTTTTCGTCCTCCTTTTTTTGGATGCAAAGCTTTAAAGGCAGAGAAAAATTAGATCTAATTTGATTTTCCAGCGTTGTTCCGAGCATTGCTTCAGCAAAACCTTGGCCACAGCCCCCCCTGGTTCAGAGCAGGAAGGCTGAGGTTTATTTTTCTTTGCATCGCCCCCCCCTTTTTTTTTTGTTATTATTTATCCCTTTTGGGGGGGGACTTTGAGGGTTTGGGGTGGGTTTTTTTTTTTGCTTGTCCTTCTCTACGGGTGCAAAGCATCGAGGCAGAGGAAATTGGCTTTAATCTGATTTTGCAGCAAAATTTGTTAAGCCTTGGCCACAGCCTCCCCTGACTCAAAGCAGGGAGGTTGGGAGTTATTTTTTTCCCCCTCTCAAAGGAAAATAAAATAAAAGGCAGTCGAAAAGATGGGTTTTTTGTGTGTTTTGAGTTGGGTTTGGGTTTTTTGGGTTGTTTCCTTTTTTTTTGGGGGGGGAGGATGGAAATCTGTTGGGCTTTTATTTATCCAAAGCACATTTGGACCGAAAAAGCCTGGGAAAGCTTTTTCCCTCGGATTCCACCTCAAAAAAAAAGACATAACAAAGAAGAAAGAAAGAAAGATGAGATTCAGTGGAATTGTTGCTCCACCAAATTTGTACTCCGGTGGGAAAATTGTATGTTGAGCTCAGACTTTCTCATACCATGAGCTCTGATTTCCCTGAGGGCTTAAAAAACCAACCCAAAACCAACCCTAAAATTCCTCCCCCCCCCCACCCCCCCCCCCCCTAAATACATAAAACCCAAAAAGAAAATCGAGGTAGGGACTTTTTTTCTCTCCCCTGTGCGGGTGCAGCTCGTGGTTTAGAGGCGAAATCAGCGTCTGGAGCTGATTTTCCTTCCATGAATCTCCTACCTTGGCCATTTTCCTTTGTACGTGAGAGGGCTGGAGGTGGGAAAAGCCAAAAATGGATTGCTTTGGGGTTCTCTTTTTGTTGTCTTTTTGGGGCTTTTTTTCCTTGCAGAACACGATGTGTGTGCGGGAGGTGGGTGTAGATTTCTGCATCTTTCAGGCAGGAACGAGATGGGGGAGAGGAAAATGGGGGCAAAAAAGGAAAATTAAGGAAGGAAGAGGGAAACATTCATGTGCAGCTGATTCGCAGTGGATTGTTTCTATTTAGCCCTCGGTTAAATAAAGAATTTGCCCTTTTTTGCTTGAAATAAAAATTTGCCTCTTTCCCCTCTCCCTCTTCTTCCTTTATTCCCCTTTTCCCCCCACTCTTCCTCTTCGGGAGATGTGGATAATGAGGGATTTTGAGGATAAAACTCCCCAGCCGCTGGATTTGATTCGGGATGAGAATTCCCTGGCCTGGAGAAGCACCGCTCGGACTTTGAGCCAGGGTAGATGTGCTTCAGCACCCAAACATCGCCGTTCTCAGAGCATCCTCCACCCGGTTTTGGGGGCAGGAACCCCTTTTTTTGGAGAGTTCACGTTTAATATCTCCGAGTTGATTGAGCTCTTTTTAACAGGAGCGATAGAGGGACAGCCTCAAGCTCTCCTTATTCACCTGCAAATGCAATGCTCAGCCCCTAAATTTCTGTGGTTTTTATTCAAGTGGCCATAAAGACATTTAAAAGCGAGAGGGGTAGGAAACTGCCTTAAAGCCAGCAAATAAAGTGTCGGAGATGAAATAAAGAGCAACAGCTCGCAGAGCAGAGCGGAGCTGGGCACAGCGAGGCTAAATCTGATTGATCTTTCTCATCGAATCTTTTTCTCTTTCCTTTTCCGATAGGAATGAAGAAATAAATCCACTGAGTTTTATCCTGGGGTTTGTCTTCAAGGATGCGGAGAAAGGGGAAGGGGGGAGGAAGCAAGCCCACAGAAGAGGAAAATTCAGCTTCTGTCTTCTTGGAACACGTTGGTAGAGGAGGAGGGAACCGTTCCCAGCAGAAATATCCAGATAAAACCTTCTTTCTTCCCCCCTCCCCCCCAGCTGTAAGCCTAAAGCCGTCAGAAGTGGGAGGGGGAAGGAATTTCTGGGTCAATGTTGTTCGATACTGATTAATTTTCCCTCTTATTGCCCTGCTTTAGAAATTAAACGGTGAAGATGCGAAGGTGTGAGCAGGGAGAGCTCTTTTCTCTCTCTAAATACACAAGCGGGAGAATATTACACTTGGGAAAGAGCTTTTTTTGGGGGGGAGTGGGGGCCGGAATGCTATAAAAGCCAAATCCAGCCTAAGGAGGGGGTCTCCAATCTGCTTCGGTTTCGAGTTGCTCCTTCCCCTTCTTCCTACTTGGATGTTTGTGGTCCAGCTCCCCTTCAGCGGCTCAGCGTTTTGCTGAGTGTGAACATCCCGGAGCCACTTCGGGACCATCAAAGCCTCAACCTCACTTCACCCCCACCCCCTCGCAGCAATTCAGAGCTGAGAAGGGGATAGAAATAGGCCGAATGGAACAATTTTGGACCCTAAATCTTGCGGTTTGGGTTGTTTGGCACATCGAGCTTCTACCTCCCTCCCCGGCTGCGGACCCTTTCCCAGGAAACCATCGCTGGAAATGAGGATTTTCTCCTCTGTTACCTCCAGGAAAAGATCTTTTCCTCTTCTTTTCTTCTATTTTTTCTTACTTTCTCCCCCTCTTTTCATTTTCTTTCTTCTCCTTTCCTCGTTTCTTCTCTTTTTCTCTTGTTTCTTCTCTTTTTCTCTTGTTTCTTCTCTTTTCTCTCGTTTCTTCTCCGTGTTTTTTTTCTCGTGTTTTCTATTCTTTTCTCTTACGACTTTCCATCTCTTCTCGTTTCTTAGCTATTTCTCTTTGTTATTCTCCTTTCCCCTTATTTCTCCCAGTTTCCCCTTCCTTTTCTCTTTGTTTTTCTTTCATTTTTTTTTTTTGTGTGTGTCTCTCTTTTCTTCTTCTTCCTCTCTTTTTTCCTCTTGATTTTTCTCTTGGTTCTTGCCAATTTTCACCCCTTCCCCTAACACCCTCCACAAAACCCACACTTTAAGCCCTCAAACCACAAACCTCCAGCTCCCTCTCGCCGCGGTGTGAACTGGAAAAGTCCTTCCCCAGCCTCCTCAGCTCCATTTTCGACTGATTATCTTTAATTTCTCCTGGTTTCTGCCTTCCCTGCAGCTCCCCCTCCGAACTCCCGAGCTCCCTAATGCCCACCCCCGCCCGCTCCCCGCATCTCCCTACTCCTCTCTCTCCCCTTTCCATGAATCTTTCCATATTTAACATTAAATCCTCCCTCGCCCCCCCCACACCCCCCCGGCAGGTCACACACTGCCCAATATTATTTCATCAGAACTGGAGGTGGCAACTGGAGCCCAAACGGACCTCACCTTGAGCCTCGGAGATGCTGCCTCAAGGGTCCCCTCCAGGACTTGGGGATGGAAAAGGCTGCGATGAGCAAGAAGGGGAATAAAAAGAGGGGGGGGGGGGGATGGATTCAA
Organism: Pogoniulus pusillus; assembly: GCF_015220805.1. Lineage (NCBI taxonomy): Eukaryota > Metazoa > Chordata > Aves > Piciformes > Lybiidae > Pogoniulus > Pogoniulus pusillus. Next base: position 427,620 of record NW_026974538.1, on the reverse strand, counting down.
ATGGGGTAAAATGGAATAAAAATGGGATAAAAGGGAATAAAGTGGAATTAAATGAGATAAAATTAGATAAAATGGAATGAGATGGGATGGGATGAGATGGGATGGGATGGGATGGGATGAGATGAGATGGGATGGGATGTACATCCTGAGTGATTCCTGAGAGGACTCGCAGTGCTATGTGAGATTTAAAGGATTTGGGCCACGGCTTTTAGCATTTTCCTTAATGCTTTATTTCACATTTTAAAGACATTCCTCTGCTCCCCTTTTGTCCCGTTTCATCCCGGTTTAGTCCATTCATCCCCTCCCAATTTATTCCTTTTTACCCTGTTTTAACCCGTTTTTATCTAATTTTATCCCGTTTTATTCCATTCTGTCCATCTTATCCCATTTTAATCCATTTTATTCCATCCAGACACCATTTTAACCCATTTAAATCTATTTTTTAGCGCACACCCCCCCCCCCCCCAGGCCTGCCCACTGGAGTCTTTTCCACCCCCAGCTCCAAGCCCTTAGAAACGGCCCCCGAGGCCTCACTCCCGACGCTCACGGGGGGACCGTTTGGGCTCCGTCCCCTTGAACTTGGCCTTCGGCAGCTCCTTTCCATGGACAAGAATCCGCTGGGCAGGCTGCAGCAGCCCGGGGGGGGGGGGGGGGGGGGGGGCACCGAAAATTGGCCTTGCCCCTGAATTTCACAGAGTTGTGCCCCCCCTCCCCGCTTCCAGAATTTAGGGAATTTGGGATATTTTTTTCCTCCCTTATTTTTTTCCCACCTTTTGTTATTGCTGCTTCTGAGATAAACTGGAAGGGGCTGAACTGGGAGGTAAAATGTTTCGGGGCGGGGGGGGGGGGGACGGCGGTAATCGTCCCCAAATTTAGCAGCATCGAGGTGGAGGGGGTAAGATTCGAGGGCCCATTCCTGGATTCCAGGTGGGGGATGCACCCCACGAGGGAGATGGGGAAAGGAATAAAGAGGACGTGGAGACCTCTTCCTCGGATCCCACTCCCCATGACCCCCGCCTCAAAAAAAATCGGGGGAGGGGGAGGGCAGGGGTTTGGTGGAGCGCTGGTGGCTCCTCCCTTCCACAGCAAATGATTCTTTTTAATTAATCCCCCCCCCCCCCGCCGCCCCCTCGCTTTTTTCTCTCTATTTCTGGAGGTGCTGGAGACCTTTGGAGCCTCTCCCTCCTTTAACAACTTCTCCCTTTAATAACTTCTCCCCACCCCAGGGGGTTCTCTGAGGGCTACAAACTTCCCCCCCCCGAGTTCCACACCCCACCCCATTTCCATCCCTACCCCTTTCAGACACCAATCTTCCCGGTTTCCCCCTTTTTTTACCCCAATTCCATGCTCTATTTGATCAACTCCTTCACCTTCTTAGAAACCTCGACTAAAAGACACCCCCTCGGCGGTGTCTGCCTGTGTCGTCGTCGTGCCCCCCCCCCCCCCCCTACTTTTATCCCCGTTCCACATCGCTGCTGAAACATTGATCACCAAAATATTTCCCTCTCCTCCCCCTTCCTCCTCCTCCTCCCAGCGCTTGGAGAAGTCAAATCATTTCGGGGTCTGGCAGGAAAATTGAGGGGGGGGGGCGAAATTTTGGGAGCAAATTTTGGGCTCTGGAGGAGGAAGAACACCAAAAAATAACCAACAGGTTCCACTCGCCGTGAAAGAGAAAACGGACGGGGTGTGGGTTTTGGATGCCTCCCTCACAGTGTCGTGGGGGTGTTGCGTGATATATCTCGGGGGGGGCTAATGCTTGTGCCTCTCCCCTCCCCGATCTATCGCTTCTGCCCCCCCCCCCCCCCTTTATATATATCACTTGGGCACCCCCTGGTATCTGATGGAGCATCCTTCCACACGCTGAAACACGGAGGGAGGGGTCCTTCAAGGGGCATAGTCTGTGCCCAGTGGGTACCTTCCCGCTTCGAGGGGGGTATGTGGACGATTGGCGGTGGGGGGGGGGGGCGCACAGCGACACGCGTGGGCGCGAAGCCGACACCACCACCACCCCCCCGCCGCCGCAGCCACGCGCGGCTCTTTGTGCCGACGGGGCGGGCACGGGGTGGTGGTGTGTATGTGGGGGGGTTGGTTTGGGGGTGTCGCCACCCTCTTGAATGAAAATGGGGAGGGGAGGGGGGGGGGAAGAAGGCAACCAATGAGCATCGCTGCTGGGTCACGTGGGCGGGGACACGTCGGGGCGGGGGGGCGGGGGGGCGTGGCCACGGTGGATTTCTTAATGGAGCGGCGGCGGTTGGGGGGGGGGCGCATGCGCGCGGGGCGCCGGTATGTTGGGGGGGTCGCGGGGAGCGGCGGGGAGCGGCGCGGAGCTTCCCCCGACGGCGGCCGAGGAGGAGGAAGAGGCGGCGGAGGAAGAAGGAGAAGAAGAGGAAGAAGAGGAAGGCAGCATCACGGAATGACATGACGGCCCCACTCGGCCTCCCCCCTCGCTGGCCCGACGGCCTAGCTTGTCGCTGCGAGGAAAACCCCCGCGAGAAAAATCGGATGGAAGGGTTGGGACACTGCCGGGAGATGCTCACCCCCCACGCCGGACTCGCTGTGCCCACCGCCCCACCTCATCCCCCCCCCCCCACCACCGCCACCAGCACCCCAGGGAGCTCCGTATGCCGAGCTGACCACCGCCGAACCCCCCCGGCAGTGTCCGTCGGGGGCGGCTTCCAGCGCGGCTCTGGGTTACGGTTACCCCTTCGGGGGGGGTTACTACGGCTGTCGGTTGTCCCACTCCCACGGAGTCAACCTGCAGCAGAAACCCTGCGCTTATCACCCCGCGGAGAAGTACCCCGAGGCCGGCGGACCCCTGCCCGCTGAGGAGCTGCCGTCGAGGGCCAAAGAATTTGCCTTTTATCCCGGTTTTCCCAGCTCCTACCAAGCGGTCCCGGGTTATTTGGACGTGTCGGTTGTCCCGGGGCTTGGTCCTCACCCGGAACCAAGACACGACGCTTTGCTTCCCATGGAAGGTTACCAACACTGGGCTCTTTCCAATGGATGGGATGGGCAAGTGTATTGCTCCAAAGAGCAATCCCAGTCCGCACACCTCTGGAAATCACCTTTCCCAGGTAGGACATTCCCGGGAAGATGCGTGTTGCGTACACCGTCTTTTCCCACTCCTTCCAGCTTCCCACTTGGATGTGCGTGTGTGAGGATGAGTGTGCCTATAGCCATCTCCATCCCGGGATGGATGCGTGTGTGCTCCTAGATGTAATTAAAGGGAAAGAAAAGGCTCTGGAATGCCTCCCGTGCAGGGAAATGTGCATGGACATGCTTTGGGAAAGAGGTGAAGCAATCAGCCCCGACTCCAAACACACGCCGGGAGCTCGCTTGGAAAAGTAACTTTGCCGTTTAATTCTGGCCCTTTCTTCTCTCCTCCCTTCTCTTGCCTCACCTCAAATGCGTCTCTCGGTGCTCTGCTTTTAATTGTCCTCCCCGGCCCCCCTCGTTTGGTGTTTCTCCAAGCCCAGAAAAGCTTTTAAAGGGTCAAAATATATCAAAATCTCCTTCTTTTTTGAAGCAGTTCGGTGGTGTCGGGGGTTGGGAGAGTAAATCAGCTCACAATTATCCGCAGAGGTGTCAAGCGACAAATGAATCCCTTTAAAAGAGGGGGATGGAGGGAGGTAGAGGCCAGGGGATTGAGGGGGGAGGCAGGCAGCCTGACAGCCCAGGAAAGCCTTCTTGGAGCATCCTTGAGCCCAGTAAAATGCCGTTCCCTTCCCCTCCTGCTCCCACCGGGCCCTCTCGGCTCCGTGTCCCGACGGCAGCAGGGTGGGGAGGGGGAGGAAGGTGACCATAGGCGATGCCTTCCAGTACCTCTCCCCAGCCTCTTTCCAGTTCTCCCCAATCTTCTTCCAGTGCCAGTGTGGGGAAGGGAAGGACGCGGCAGAGGGGTGGGAAAAGAAACCACAATAAAAGAGATGGGGGGCGACACCCTTCAGCGTCTCGGATGGAGGGCAGGGAAGGGTCACTTTAGTCTTTGGGGGTTAATCAGGTGGGGGCCACATCGGTTTATTTGTTTTCGCTTTTCGGGACAAAGAGGGACGGAGGAAAAGGCTTCCTCGGGGTATTTTTGGGGGAAGGGGGGGGCAATTTGACCACGCATTGTTTGCTGCATGGTGGACGTGGGGGGGGTTTTGAGGTGGGGGTCTTCGCATTCAAGCTGTATGTAAGGAGAGTTACCGCCCCCACCCCTTTTCTCTCTGCCCATCGCCTGCAGCTCCGGTGAGCTCCCTTGAAAGAGATTCTTACCTGTCCCTTTCCCCGCTACTGGGTTTGGCGAGACCCTCAGCGCCCCCAGTTCTGCTGCCCCTCTCCCCTTTAAGATGCTGATCGCCCCCAGGGTCTCCCCAGTTCGCTCCCGTCAGCCATAACTGGGGCTGCGCTGCCAGCCGAGATTGCGCCTCCATCTTCCTGCTCCAGCCAAGCTGGGTCACACCTTTGCGGCGAGGAGCTTCCAGGTCACAGCACCCACCCGCTCCCCTCCGAACCCTGGCATGGGGCTGCCCGAAAGCTTGGGCTGGGGGAGGGGGGGTTGCTCCCCTCCCAGTACCGCCAGAGCAGAGGCGAAGGTGCCCCCCGCATCCCCGCAGTTCCTTGGGGGCGCAGAGCATCTCCCCCTCCTCACTCCCCTGAGAAAACCACTGCGGGCAGGGGGGTGGCTGGGTTTTGCCTCCCTATACCTCACCCCGAAGGGGCTTCCTGGGGAGAGGGGGAGCACCAAACCGGCGGGAGAGTGCAGGAGATGCACTTGCCTCTGCACCGAGCTCTGGGGCTGGGGGTGCGCATCTGAGGAGAGCCCTGAGACGGTTTGGGGGGGCAAGGGAGGAAGGGAAGAAAAAGGGAGGGAAAAAAAGCAGGAGAGAAGCTCTAAATATTGTTGCGAACTTCTCTGCCTTTGGAAGATCTCTTTGATGGTCTCTGTGCGATGTAGTCTGTTGGCTTGACGCTCCGTGGCGATCGATGTGGCCAAGAAAAACACGTGAATGGCCAGCATCGTTATTGTTGTTATTATTAATACTGTCATTATTGTGATTATTACTATTACCGTGCCATTATTGCCCTCGCTTGGATGCATTTTCTGCCTGTCTCTTTTTCCCCTTCTTTTCTTTCTTTTCTTTTCTCTCTGCTCTCATTCTTCCACTCTCTGTTCTTCTTTTCTCCTTCTTACTTCTTCTTTCTTCCTCCCCCCACATCCAGCAATCCCTATTGCAGGCTGTAGAAACACTTCTCCTCTTTTCCTTTTCCCTGATTCAATACGTTCCATTCTCCCCCTTCCATTCTTATTTTCCCCCCCTTCCATTCTTATTTTCCCCCCCTTCCATTCTTATTTTCCCCCCCTTCCATTCTTATTTTCCCCCCCTTCCATTCTTATTTTCCCCCCCTTCCATTCCTATTTCCCCCCCTTCCATTCCTATTTCCCCCCCTTCCATTCTTATTTTCCCCCCCTTCCATTCTTATTTTCCCCCCCTTCCATTCTTATTTTCCCCCCCTTCCATTCTTATTTTCCCCCCCTTCCATTCTTTTTTTTCCCCTTCCATTCTTATTTTTCCCCCCTTCCATTCTTATTTTTCCCCCCTTCCATTCTTATTTTTCCCCCCTTCCATTCTTATTTTTCCCCCCTTCCATTCTTATTTTTCCCCCCTTCCATTCTTATTTTTCCCCCCTTCCATTCTTATTTTTCCCCCCTTCCATTCTTATTTTTCCCCCCTTCCATTCCCATTTTCCCCCCTTCCATTCCCATTTTCCCCCCTTCCATTCCCATTTTCCCCCCTTCCATTCCCATTTTCCCCCCTTCCATTCCCATTTTCCCCCCTTCCATTACTATTTTCCCCCCTTCCATTACTATTTTTATCTTGTTTTCAATCCAGACGTGGTCCCTTTGCAACCCGAAGTCAGCAGCTACCGAAGAGGACGGAAAAAAAGGGTCCCTTACACCAAAATCCAGCTGAAGGAGTTGGAGAAGGAGTATGCGGCCAGCAAATTCATCACCAAAGAGAAGCGGAGGAGGATTTCAGCCACCACCAACCTGTCCGAACGTCAAGTGACTATCTGGTTCCAGAACCGGAGGGTCAAGGAGAAGAAAGTGGTGAGCAAATCCAAGACAGCCCATCTCCACGCCACCTGACAGAGGATGACTTCGGAGGAAGAAGAGGAAGAGGAGGAAAGGGGCAAGGAATTAAAACACAGAAACAAAAAGAAAGAAAAGAGAACACAAAAAAAAAAGGAGGAGGAAGAGAGGAGAAGCTTAAATATTTATCTGGTAGTTTGTATGATAAACGTCATCGGGGACCCTGCTGATCACAAGTCATTATTTAAAGAGGAAATAATATTAATTAATATTAATAATAATAATTAATAATAAGCGACATTCACGCTTCATGCCCACCTACCCCCACCCTCCCCACCGCCACACCTAAAAACCCACCCAGCGCATCTTTGATTCTTCTCCCCCCCCCCCAACCCCGACACCCTGCTCTGACTGTGAACACTCCCCCACACCCACCCCTGATTTTGCTCTGAGGAATCCATCGATAAGGTTCAACTGTGTATATTTTTAAGAGAAAATAATAATGGTGATTATAATAATATTAATAATTAATAAGCTGAGAGTGTAGCCGTGCTAAAGGAGAGATGGACTCTGAATGTCGCCCCACACACGCCCCCACGCCCTTCGTCTTGCTGTATATTCTGACCACCTCCCACCCACCCTTTCCTCCCAGTCCTACATACCTCGGGGCCATTTCACCCACCCACGCGTAGATGTTGTTTGGAGAACCCACGGCAAAGTGGCATCACCTTCGTGGAAAGAAACCCAGCGCTGGCTGTGGCTCCAGCATCCCAACCACTGTTTTTTTTTAAGCTCCAAAGTGGAAACGAATCGCTGAAGGAGGTGATTTTGGGGAAGGGGTGGGGGAGGTGGGGGGGAGGTGTATGTGTGCCTGTGTGGTTCTCCCCAGGATTTCCTTGATCTCTGCCACAAACCTGGAATCTCTCCGCTGGCAAGATGCGGGGCGGGGGAAATGCACAAATATTGTCTTTGGGCTTTTCTTTCCCTCTCGGAAGAGGTTAAGGATCGAAGCTGTTGTCCGGAGGTGTAAAAAAAAAGAAAAAAAAGACTCAAATATTTTTCTTTTATTTTTCATTTTTTCCCCTCTTTTTTTCCCCAGTTGTCTTGTACCTGTAGATAAAATTGTGGTGTCCAGCTGGAATGTACCGACTGCAGATGACATTTCCCAAATAAATACTTTTTTTTTTCCTTTCCTTTTTTTTTTTTTCCTTTCCTTTTTTTTTTTTTCCTCCCTCCCTCCCCCGTGGTGTTTTCGCCTGGAGGAGAAGTTCTTTGTGCACCTCTTTGTACCCTCTCCGCCTTCTCCCATCCCTTCCCTTCCAGTCTTCCTCATCATCGTGCAACCACCAACAAACACAGCCCGGGGAGAGAGCCTCCGCGGAGAGAGGGGTTTGGAGGGGAGGGGAGCGGAGCTGGGGGGGGGGGGGGGGAGGGAGTGGAATAAATAAATAAGGGGAAATCTGGGGAGAAATCGCTTTGTAAGAGGCTTGCAGGCAGCAAGAGGAGGAGCAGATGGGTGGCCCCCGAGGAGGGTTGCTCCTCGGGAAGCGGAGGGGGGAGGGGGAGTGAAAATAAATGGAGACGAATTAGTGCTTTTTAATTTTATTTCGTTTATTTGCTCGTGGGGTTTGGGGTTTGGGTTTTTTGGGTCCTTATTTTCCTTCCCTCCCCTCCCCCCGCGCTTCCCCGGGTGAAAACGCCATGACTTTCCCTAGACGCTTCTAATCTCCTTAAATCTCCCTCCCCGAAGGACGCCTTTGCCTCAAACCGGTTTGACTCCAGATCCAAATCTTCCCCAAACCTGCCCTCACCGCTCTCTGACTCCTCACCCGCGAAACTTCCGCGGCCCTACAGCGGCTGGGGAAGGAAATAACGAGAGGGGAAATGGTTTCCATCGACGGGTGACGGTCGGCTTTAATATCTGCTCGATTTAATCACCTCGTTAAATGATCAAACAGAGCGGGGGGGGGGGGGGAAGGGAAGGGGGGAAAAAGGTTTTTAAAAGGATGTTACAGAAAATTATGGGGGGGGGGCCGGGAATTTGTGTTGTGTGCGTGCAGGGCTGCGGTGGAAAGCAGGCAGAACCTATAGGATGCTATAGGAGAAGAGGATTAGCGGTGGTGACCGCGGAGATGTGGGTGTAGATGCGCTGGGGGCTTAAGCTGAGGTGTGATGCATCTCTCTAGAGAAAACAGAGATAAAATAGAGGTAAAATACAGCAGGAGTATCATATCCGTGATGTATAGGGGAGGTGAGAGATACATCACGGCATATAACCGTCTTTGTCTCTTCTTTTTTTATGGTCTGGGTGTCGCTGTATAGATATTTTATAGATTTTGATATCTATTATATTGTCTATAATATAACCTATTACATATATATATATAAAAAATCACTTTTAAATCTCTTTTATAGATATTTTATAGCTAATTTATCGATATAATACATTATATAGGTATTATATAGATATTATATATATAAACTTAATTTTAGGTATATATAAATCTATTTTTATATATATACATATAAAAATCTATTTTTTTATATATATATATATATACGATATATTTAATTGGACAGAATGACCTTTAAAGGACTCTTCCAACCCAAAGCATTCCATGATTCACTGATTCACTCTCTATAGATCCCTCTCTATACGTCCCATGTATATGTGCAGAGCATAAGTGCTCGTGGGTGCAGCCTTCTAGCTCTAAAGATGGGTTGGGAATGTGCCATATATATATATATATATATATTTAAAGTGATATATATGCGGTTGCGAGCTCCCACGTTGAAAAAGTAGGCAAATAATACATTGTATACATCAATTTATATTGGTATAGAAGTTAAGTGCAGCCCTCTCGATCCTTCTGTGATGTGGTGGCTGGGTAAGATGTGCTGTGTCTGTACCTTTTTCTCTCTAGATGCGTTTCTCTGAGTGCCAACCTCTACATTACCTCACCAAGGTCTGTGTAGGTCCCGTCCGAGTCCGTCCCTGTGTGCATGGATGTATAGCTCTAGAAGTGAGGCTGAAAGAGCTCTATAGAGGTGTGAATCTCCAGCGGGTGCCCTATGGAATGCGTACAGCAGAGCACCGTTAGGCTTTTTCCACCGGGAAAGGTGGGAAGTGGCTTTGGGTGATACCGGGAATAGGGCGAACTGAGGGCTGGATTCTCGACCTCAGCTCTTCATCCCTTCTGGGGCGGTTGAAAACAGGAGGTTGTTCATTTCTCCCTCTTAGGTCCCTGATGTTTTCCTCCCGGTCCCTGATTTCTCCCCCTCAGTTCCTATTTTTCTTCCACTTATAAGATAGAAATTAAGATAATTTCTCCCTCTCGGTCCCTGATTTTTTCCCCCACTTCAATCTTCTTTTTTTTCCTCACGACCCCAGTTTTTATCTCCTTCGATCCCAATTTTTTTCCCCTTTGGTCCTTAATTTCGTCTCCACGAAACCTGTTTTTTCCCCTGCGATCTCTGTTTTTTCCCCTACGATCCCTGTGTTTTCCTCTTCAATACCTACCCCCACCCCCTCCAGTCGCTATTTCCGCCTCCGCGATCCCTTCTTTTTCCCCTTTTGAGCCCTAATTTCTCCCCCTTGTTCCCTGAATTCACCAATGATGAATCAAAAAACCCTCTGGGATTGTCCTGACGTTTGTTCCTGCCTTGATTTAGGGGATTTTAGGTGATGTGGAATAACAAAAAATGGGATTTAAATCCTTTCCCCTCCCCCCCAACCGCTCAACTGTGCTTTGGGTGTAAAAATCCCTATTTTTTCACTTAAAATAAGCAAAGTTTCTCCTAATAAAACCCTCCCTCTCTGTGTGCAGACACCGGGAGCGGCTCCAGATAAGCCCAAATCCCACATATCCCGACGGCCAGCACGTCGTTCCTCTGTATTTCCTCTTGGAATCTAAATTTCCCCCTGGAATCTAAATTTCCCCCCTTCTGGAGGAGAAAACAAAAAGAGAGAGGGAAAAAAACAAAAAAAAAAAAGGAGAGGGGAAAGTGAAGTTTTGGGCGTGAGGATTACGGAAGGGAGCGATGGGGATCTGGATTTATTTATTTCCTTTCGGGGATGTGGGTAATTAAACTTAAAATTATTCCCAGAGTTTCTAATTTGGGAAGTTTGGGTCAATTGTGGTTGAATCCTGTTGGGGAGGGCGAGGGCTGGCGGCCGCTTTTTCACCTCCTGTGGGAAGAATCCCCAAGGAAAATAGATAGATAAATAAATACATAAATAGAGGAGGCCGGCGGGGAAGGGGGGGTGGGGGGGCGGAGGGGGAAGGGGAGAGGAAAACAAACGCAAGAAAAGAAAATCCAGAGAAACAAAAAAAAATCATTCATGGCGCTTCAGGGCTCCGAGGGGTTTGGATGATCTTGGCTGGCAGATAGTCGTGAGCCCACGAATCCAGTCGCTCTCCCGCCATTCCCACAAGAGTTGGATGTATCCTGATGTTTCCCTACGTCGCTCGGCATCCCCCCCCCACACACCCCCACACATCCCTCTCCGCCTCCCCCAAATCCTTCCCTCGGGGCTGCACCGGCTCCCGCAGCCGGGAATGCTCAGGGGTGCAGGCAGGAGATGCTGGGATGGGGTTCTGTGAGGGATGAAGACCTCAGGGAAGTGGAATCCTCATTCTCAACATGATCAGGACCTCGATGTTCAGACCCACTCCGCCTTCCCGAAGTAGGGCTGAGCCTTTGCTCCCTCGCTGGGGCTGGAGATAATCAGGGTTGAATCCTCGGGGGTACGGAAGGGACCCAGGAGGGATAAACCTTCCCTCCGCGCATCCATGAACATTAATTCCTGCCTTTAATCCCGGCCGTTTGGGGGGGTAGGAGGGAAGAGTTTTCGGGGCTGCTCGGATAAAAATAATCCCCGCGCTCAATTTTGGAGTTGAATCCTTCCCTCTGAGCCTGGAGACGGTGGGTTTGGGTTGATTTTCTTCCCAGAAGAAGGACAAAAGTTACCCTACAACTCAAGGAGGGTCTGGGGTTGTTTTGTTTTTTCCTTGGTCATCCTTTTCCAAGAACCTTGAAAGAGCTTTACCGAAAGGAGAAGAAGTTCAACCCAAAATCACACACAGCCATAAACCGTGCAGAAAAGCTCATCATTTCCCCGCTGAAATTCCGCAGGCGCGGAAATTGAGCTCCCCGAAGACAAATCTAATTCATTTCTATCTTTTCTCACTTTTTTCTCTCACCACGTTAGGAGTCCTTTCCTTTTTCCTCCTTTTTTCAATCCCTCCTCCGCCCCCCCCCAATTGACTTGCTGGGTGTTAGGTCAGCAGGCCGTGACGTCACTCCTGGAGTACCCTTGACCGTGACTGGGCGTCCTTTGACCTTGACATCACGAACCGCAGGGACAACGAGCGAGGGACCCTCACCCTTGATCTCCCCCGAGCCCCCGAGGTTGAAGCTCCACAAGGTGCGACCTCGTCTCCATCAGCGGCTGCCTCCCAGCAAAGCCCCGAGAGGAACTTGCCCAACTTTGAGCCTTTTCTCGCCCAACTTGAGCCTTTTCTCTTCTCTTTGTACCCAGGACTTTGAGCAACTTCCTCACCGCAGCCTCGGTGCTCCAAGCCCGCAGAAGGGATTTCCCTCCCGCGGCTTTTTAAATTACCTTTTTCTTTTTCCTTTCATAGCTTTTTCATTTTCCTTTTATTTTTTTCTCTTTTCTTTTTAATTTAATTTTAATCTATTTTGTTTATTTCTTTTTTCTTCTATTTATTTTCTGTATTCTTTTATTTTTGTGCTAGTTTAGTACATTTAGTTTAACGCCCCTTACCCTTAAATCTTTTTCTCTCCTCTTTTCCTCCAGTTTTTTCTTGATAATTTCTTTTTTCTTTCATCCTTTATTTCTTTTTTCTTTCATCCTTTATTTCTTTTTTCTTTCATCCTTTATTTCTTTTTTTGTCCTTTGTTTCTTTTTTTCCCCCCTTTTTTCTTTTAATTTGCTTTCATCTTTTCTTTCTTCCATTCGCCTTCCTTTTCTCTTTGTTCCATTTTCTTTCAGAAATTATTTTCTTCCTTTCTTCCGTCTTTTATCCTTCCTTTTTCTTTCCTTTATTTCCTTCATTTCCCCCCTTTTTTAGTTCCCTCTCCCTTTAGCTCGCTTACATTTTCACCTCTTTTTTCCTCCTCTCTAAAGAATCACTTCCTAACCTGGAGGGGAATTCAGCCCCGGCAGCCTGTGCTCAGCACAGAGGTGAGTACAACCCTCACTGCTTCTCTCTCTGTTTCTTATGGGAGCTCTGGGTCCCAGTAGAAGAGGATTTTTGTTGTTGTTAGCAGCAAAAAGAGACTTCTCAAGGCTTTGCCAAGATTTTTGAAGCCATTGACAGCCAAGTGTGTGCGCACTCCCCCCCCCCTAGCCCCCAGCACTGCTGGCTCCTCGCTTCCCACCCGCTTTGCCTACGTGGCTCAGCACAGTTGGGAAAAACCCTGGTGTTTAGGGGTGTTTAAGGATCACATCCAGCTCAATGTCGTGTCTCCTGTCGCCTCCTCTTCGGGGGTGGGGTGGAGGGGGAAACGGGCAGGGACCTCAACTGGTTCAGCCCCAGTGGGACCAGCCGCGGGTTTAATAAACTCCTTTTCCTCCCCAGCACTTTCTCTCCCCTTGCAAGGAACATTAAATAAGTGAGATCACGTTTTGCAGGCTCTCCAACTGCGATGTGCTCCAGAGTCGTGATTTCTAGACCATTAACCAGTTTGTTGTTCCAGTTGTTGGAGGGAGGGGTGGTGGTGGTGGTGGTGGTTGTGGTTCAGCCTTCCGAGGGAATTTACAGTACAAAACGCCAACTTCTCGCCCAAACCAGAGCTGAGAGGAGAAAGCAAACTTCCCTCAAGCTGGGGGACTAAATCTTTTGCCTTCCAGAGGATGGAGGCATCAGTTTACATCAACTTAATGGGAGGAGAAGCTCCTCTGCTGGTAAAGGCCGGGGAAAAAATATCACGATATTCCAGGTATTTAACTATTCCCTGCACCGCTGTTGGGACCTGCCTTGGCTGCAACTGGAACCTGCCCCGGGATGATTTGTTTGTCGGATGAGTGGAACTGGCGTGGATGGTTTTATTCGCAGCCATTTACCACTTTTGCCATCTTAATACTATTTCTTTCTTGCCGGGCTCCTGCACATCCTACTTTACTGCCCTCCCCAATAGATATGTATCCGGTGTCTGCGCACTTCCAGATCTACGCCATGCCTGGAGACACCAGACCGAGCAGCCAGGGCAGGTCTCGGTGACACAGACACCCCCACCCCCAAGCCAGCAATTCAGTGGGTTCCCCAAAGCCTGTCGATATTTTATTCCCCGTGTCGTGTATCCAGATCTTTATTTACCCTAAACACTTCCTTTGCGACCCCGGCAGGCAACTTCTTGCTCGAGTCACCCCCAACCCCGACTGATTCGGAGGTGGGGGTGGAATTAGAGCAGAAAAGCTGAGCCATGGCGGGGTTTGAATTTCCAACCTGCAGAGAGCGTCGAATTTTTCTATTCCCCCTCCTTTTCCAGGCAGAAAATGGAATAAATGAGCTGCAGAATATTTTTTCCTTATGAGAGTTAAATTCCAAGCTCTTTTTTTTTTTGAATGATAACTAAAAATGGGGCTAAATCCTTCCCATCTGGAGAGGAAATATTTCGCTGGGGGTATTTAAATGCATTTTTATTTTCTTCCTTTTTTTCTTTTTTTTGTTCTTTTTTCTTTTTTTCTTCTTCTTTTTTTTTTTCCTTTTTAATCTTTCTTTTTGCTTTCACGAAGAGATGAGGCTGGAGGGAAAGAGGGAGAGAGAGAGCCTGTTCCAGTGGAAGCCGCCAAGCCGAGCTCAGCCCCGCGGGCTGCACAGAGGGGAAGACAAAATGCGGGAGGAGGGGAAGGGGGAAATGTTATTTCTTAGGTTTAGCGGTTGCGGTGGTGCAAAAGTAGGGTGAGAAGGGAAGGGGAAACTCGGGGATAAAGCCCTCAAAGAGACGGGAAGGAGAAAATAAAAGGGCAAAGCGCAGGGAAGTCAACTGGAGAGTTGGGTTTTCCCCCCGCAGAGAGTGATGCTCACCCGAGACAGTCATTAGCATGAGATGTCGATCCCATTCACTACACTAGACAGTGACCTTGAACCGAGACGTTGCAATCTTGCTTTTCCAGCGTCTTTTTCTCTCCCTCTTGGTTGTTGTTTTTTTTTTTTAACCCGAGGTCTGTTTCTTCCCCGGCTCCCATCAGCAGAGATCATCTCCCAGCTTCTCCCCACCACCATTCCCTAAAAACTTGCCTCTTTAACTCGGGAATCCAAAAAAAAAAAAAAAAAAAGGAGGATTGTTACATAGCGGCTTCGAAAATGTTCCTCTACCTGAAAGCTGAGATGCCTGCAAAGACGGAAAGGCTCAGGGGGTTGTTTTATTTTTTGCTAGGCAACTTTTTTTGGGTGGAGGAGGAAGGAACACGGCGGAGGGGGATTATTAAATTAATAATTAAAAGAGGGGAAAAAATGAATTGCTGGGAGCGATATGAGGTGGAAATTGGGATCCAGTTTTTGGATCCGAAGCTCAGAGCTGGTTGAGCACCGAGCCAATGCCCCAAAGAACAGGACTCGGCTCAAGCTTTTTGGTTTTAAGCCCTGCTCAACCTGAGCCGAGCCCAAACGCTCAACCTGAACTGGAAATAGGGTTTTAATGGGGAACAAAATCTCGGGGAAATGAGGCAGCTTTGCTTAAATGTCCTTAGGATTTATTTCCACACACACATCACCACCACCACCCCCCTCCTTTTCCCTGGACCTGCTGCCTGCCTGCAGCAGCACGGAGCTGGGGACCCTTATTCAAGGCCACCAAGAGCAGGGAGTTACTCGCCACGCTGGTGCAGCCCTTAATATATTTCTGAGCACGGCTGGAGCATTTCCCAGAGCTTAAAGGAGGGGGAGATAAAAAAAAAATACAATAAATAAGGGAACTGAGGATAATTTTCTGCCTCTCCCTTGCTGTGATGCCCACACGTCTGGTGTGATCCCTCCACGCACGATTCCAGCGCTCAGTTTGTAGCTCGTTTGCTCGGTAGCTTCTTCTTTAGATAACGTCTCGAAGTGTTAGGAAAAGATTGTTTTTATCGTGGATAAAAAAAGAATAAAAATAGCAGATTGAGATTAAAAAAAAAATAAAAGGAATAAAGAGGAAAAAGCCCCAAAGAGGCTTCAGGAAAATTTCCTCTGAAGGAAAGAACAAACTAAAATACTAAGTGTGGTGCAGAACAAAGCCGAGCAGCACCCGGGCACGTCTCCTCGGAGCAGGGAGGGGGTAGTGGGGGAGGAATTTTGCACCGAGCAAGGTAAGAGAAAGGTTTTTTCTTTAAAAAAAAAAAAGCAGCAAACAAAGCCAAATCCGGCGATCACGTGCTCGTTTTTTATATATAAACTATTCCTCCCCGGCGCTGCGAGCAGGCAGGAGACACACTTGGAGGAATCGCAAAGAGCTGGGTTGTGGTTTTTTTTTTTTCACTTGTACCTGCAGGGAGAAAAATTCCTTGGCAAGGTTTTAGAAGGGAAGAGGGGGGGGGGAAAAAAGGGAAAGAAAGAAATATATTAAAGGGGAGAAAGTTCCATTCTAGCGAAATACTTCTCCTGGTCGTATTTCTCCCTTTGCAGGCAAAGCAGGGAGGAAGGTGTGGATCTATCTCTCTGCAAGGTATGTATGGAGAGAACCCATGGCTGTGCTAGGCAGGGAAAAAGGGATGGGAAATATGGAGAATTCCAGGATTTCCACCTTCAGGAGCTGTCCATGGAAAAGACAAAAAGGGGGAACAAAATAATAAGCAGCACCTAAATGAGTTGTTTTGTCAGCACCTGGTTTGGCTTGGGATTTGGGTTAGGTGAAGCTCTCAGATGAAGAGGGAAAATGAGATCTGGCGGTTGAAAAAAGGGGTAAAAGATTGGGGAAAGGAGGATGCAAAGGCTACAGTCAGATGAGGGAGGGGTGAGGATGCAGTCCGGCTCAGCCTCCGCGGATCGCCTCCGCCCCCGCTCAAGGTTCTTTTTTTTTAAGCTCTACAGGAATGTTTACGGTACTTTGCAGAGTCAATCTGGCAAAGAGGAGCGCTTGGGAGTTGCTTAAGGCGGGGAGGAATGCAAAGCCACGCAAAAAAAAATCCAGCGAACGGGTTGGGGATTTGGGTTCCTTAAAGAATAGAAGAAATAAGAAGAAGGGGGGGGAAAAAAAAGAGAGAAGCAAAGGAGGGGGGAGAAAAAGAGAGAGAAAGAATGGGGAGAAAATGAACAAAACCCAGACTCCAGGAAAAAGAAAATCGAACATAAACCACCTTCAAATGGCTTTTTGCGTGGTCCCTGTTCGCACACAATGCACCTTTTCCACTATTATAGGTTTTTTTTTCCTTCCCCCAGCGTATTTATTTTGCACTGGAGGAAGACAATATTGATTTTCACCACCTCCCTCCCACCCCCCACCCCCGTTCTTGCCGTCCTTTGCAGCAGTACGACCAGGAGAAGACGATGGGTGGGAGGGCAGAAGAGCTCTGTAGTGTTACGAGGACAGAATATATTGCGATAAGAAAACAGCTCCGAGTGTGACCCTCGTGGGGTGGGGAGCGAAGAAGCGAAGGGGGTGACCGCTGTGGTTTTTGTTCTTTCTTAGAAACGAAGCCTCCCCCTCCCCGAAATAGATAAAAGCAGGATTTGAAGATATTCTATAGGCGTATTGAAGGTATTCTATAGGCGTACGCTCCTCGGTGCTGATGGGATCCACACCGCGTAATGAAGGCGATATAGTCGTGGTCTTTTGGCCGATTTATTCGCCACAGATCATTAATAAAAGCAATTAAGAAGCATTAAACAACAACAACAAAAAAATCTCACAACCCCTCCTGGAGAAAGCGACGAGAACCTGGGGAGAGGCTTCACTCCCCCACCCCATCTCAAAGCCCCCTCGAGTCTGAGAAGAAGAGGGATAGAAAATGGTAATCATATTAATCATCACGAGGAGGGGGGGGGAATGTGTGAGAAAAGGGTCGCAAATTCACATCCAGCGTCCCCCCCCACCCCGTAAATATGAGCCTGTTGCAGGCACCATCATTCGTCTCCTTAAAAAGCCCTGTAAACTTTATATGACACAATATCTAATAGTAATTTATTGGGGAGATACTGTAAACCCGAACCGGTTTAGTTAATAAAGGAGCTAATTAATGAGAAGCAGCCTCGCCTCTGCGGGGGTAAAGGGGAAGAGGTAGGTGGATGGTGGAAGGCAGTTGATTTTTTTTTGAGGGGGGGGGAGGGAGGGTCCAAAACCTTGGCTGAGCGATGATTTTATGCTAAATCTAACATTTTAGGGCACTCCGCGGGTCTTAAGCCAGCGCTGGGAGCTGTTGCTTGGTTGTTGGTGTTTGGGGGAGGAGTGGGGGGGGGGATTATTTTCTTTCTTTTTTAATAAAACCCTTTATGGGGTTTTTAATGATTCGGTTATGATTTGATGGGGAGGGGTGAGGAAGGCCCAGGGTAAGGGACTGGGGAGGGGGGGGTAGGAAAAGGCGGAAAAAGGCGGAACTTGCTGTTGTGTTTTGTCTCGGCTGCCAAGGGAGGGGAAGGCTCCCCCCCCACCGCCACCCGTCCCCCCCCCCTTACACACACCTCCCTCCCAGCGCAATTTGGGGCTCACGTGACCCCCCCGGACCAATCGGGCCGAGCCGTCGGTTTAACTATGTTTAATGTCAGATAGCAATAAAGTAGAAGCTTTCGGTCAGGCCCGCGGAAATGGGCGAGCACAACCTCCTTAATCCCGGCTTTGTGGGACCTCTGGTGAACATCCACACGGGAGACACCTTCTACTTCCCCAATTTCCGTGCCTCCGGAGGGCAGCTGCCCGGTTTGCCTTCCCTCTCTTACCCACGACGAGATAACGTCTGTTCCTTGCCCTGGGCATCCTCGGAACCCTGCAACGGGTACCCTCAACCCTACCTGGGGAGCCCCGTCTCCATTAACCCTTCCTTCGGCAGAGCCTGTGACCTCGCCCGAGTGGAGGAAAGCAAATGTTATTACCGGGAAACCTGCTCGGAAGCCAGCGGGCTAAAAAGGGAGGAGAGGGGCAGGGACAGTGCCTTGCTGCCCCTCGAATCTAGCCTCCCTACTGGCATGGGGGGCAATTTCAGCAAATATGACTATCCGAGCAGCGAAGCGGTGCCCCACGACCCTCCGTCCTGCCAGTCCTTGGAGTCAGACTCCAGCTCGTCCTTGCTCAATGAAGGGAATAAAGGCACGACCGGAGAAGCTGGGGGTCTGGTGTCCCCCCTGAACCAAGGCAGCACTTTAGGCAACGGTGGTAAGACCCGGGAAAGAGGGTCTTGAGGGCGCGGGGGGGCTTGGGCTTTCTTTATCATTCTTTTACTTATTTATTTAGGGTGAAGGGAGTCTTGGTTGGGAAGTGGACGATTCGGGGGGCTTCTTCACGGTGTAATTCATGGGCTCGGGGATGGGGAGCGACGTGCCTATGTGTGCTGAGACCACTAGGGGTAGCACCGAAATCCCGAATGTTTTATTAGGTGGTGCTTCTTTTAAAAGAAAAGGCAATAAACATGTAAATATCCCATTAAAAAAAAAGGGGGGGGGGGGGCAAAAAGAAAGAGGGAAGAGAGAGGCTCAGGGAAGTGGTTTCGCATCCCTGCCCGACGCTGCCCAACGTCCGGCCGCTTTTGGGGGACATCTGTTGGAGAGAAGGGTGGAGAAGAGGGTGGGATGCTTAAACAGCCCCCCACGGCCTTCAGAGTTGGCACTGGGGTGGAGGTTCCCTCCTGTTAGCGGGGCCGGAGCGGCTGTGGAACCATTCCCGGGGTGTTCCAGGCTTGTCGCCCGCTGCCTGTTCGCCCTTTGCTGCGTGTCTCGGTTATAAAGCTCCCTCCCTTTCCCTTTTTTCCCTCTTCCCACGCATCACTCGTGGCCCTGGGGAGGAGGCTGGGAGCATCCCTCAGCACCCACGGCCAAAAAAGCTGGAGAACAGCTCTGGCGCAGAGAAGTGGTGCTGGGAGGATCCCTTTTATTTTTCCTTCTTTCTTTTCTGTATTTCTCGAGGGAACAGGTTGCAACTTTAGGAGGAGAGGGTCGAATTTTTCCCTTGCCAAGCACTCAATTCTCGCCTCCCCCCCTCTTGCCAGGTGCTCCTTGGTACCCGATGCACACACGATCCCGGAAAAAACGAAAACCCTATTCCAAGCTGCAGCTGGCAGAGCTGGAAGGGGAGTTCATGGTCAATGAATTCATTACTCGCCAAAGAAGGAGGGAGCTCTCAGATCGATTAAACCTGAGCGACCAGCAGGTGAAGATCTGGTTCCAGAACCGGCGGATGAAAAAGAAAAGACTCCTCCTGAGAGAGCAAGCCCTTTCTTTCTTCTAAAGTTTGCAAAACGTCCGTGTCGGGTATTAAAACAACCCCCTCTCGCCCCCAAAATACCAACAAAAATACCCCACATAGACTCTAGCGTTCACCCGAGCTGCCGGGACTTCACCTGATCACTCTTAATCTCCTCCACCACCCTTCCCTCCCCAGAAATCAATGAATAAAGACATAATATTAATAAATAACCAAGTTTCCCTTAAAAATGAAACCCGACAGCGAGGAAAACCAATATAGAGATATATTCATTATGATAACAATCCATCTTCTCCGCCGGGACGGCTTCCAGAGATGCTCGGAGAGATGAAGGGGAGGTTTTGAGCTCGACTTTAGCCGCTTTGCCTTGGCCAGCAGCACAGGTAGGGTTTCCGTGCAGCGACGGGCACCGTCGGGGGCCACCGCTCCCATTACCCCCGCCCTCCTCCTTCCATCCATCCCCACCCGGCTTTGATTTGGGTTAAGGATGACCAGGGTGGACCCTGGATCCTTCTCCTGGGCTGTCTCGCAGGGTTTAGGGCTGGATTGGTGTTTGGAGGGGGGGGAAATAGCCAAAATGAAAGGACAAAGAGGGAGAAAATATAGGGAAGGGGCTGGGAGATGCTATTGTGAAGGACCGGCCCCGCATCCTGGTGGAAGATTCTGAGTGCATGGGATGACCCAAGATGTGCTTTTCTCTTCCTAAATTGAGGGTCTGTGGCTAATCAGGGTCTTCAGGCTTAATGAGGATCTCTAGGATCGATGAGGATCTTTGGGATCAGTTAAGACCTCTAGGATTTATAAGGATCTCTGGGATTTATCCCTAGGAAGAGGCGAGAGAGACAAAGGCTGTGTATATATCCGCTGTATATGGTATAGATCTATAGACTATATGAGCTCTGTGTCTCACACCATGTCCCTGAGAGGCTTCCAGGCAGGCGCTCAGCTTGTCCTCAATGCTGGAATATCAGGAGAAGGAAAATTCGCAGCCCTCCCTACTAGAAAACACTCCCAGGAAAAAGAAAAGACGAAGTGAGGAGGAGGAAAACTCAATTTCCTTCCGCATAAATTGAGCTTTTGGAAGCTTTTTTTGTGTGTTTATTTTTTTTTTTACTTTCATTTTTTTATTCCTCTCCCCAAAATCGCTTTTTTTCTGCACTAGCCCCGAATTATACCTTCCTTCCTAAAAATAGAGGAGGTATTTCTTTGCCGCAGCTCAGCTGACGAGGGAGTGTGCGCTGCTTTGGCTGCGTTTATTAATGACAGTGTAGGAAAATGTCCCTTTTATGTTTCATGCACCCTCAGCTGCTCAGAGCCTGCTGGGTCAGAGCGAGTCGCATCTCTCCTTCTTCGAGGATGCTTTGTCGCTAAGCTGCTCCTTTCTCCACATGGAAAGAAAAAAAAACAGACCCCAAACCCAGGAGATTTTGGTGTTTTTTAAGGGGGAAAAAAAAAATCTCATTCATCTGTTTTAATCTCTTCAGGCTTAAATTAAACCCCTGCGGATTTTCAACGAGGGCGATGCTATTTTATTTGACCTCCCCCAGAAGTCCTGCGACAGACACAAGCCTCATCTTTAAGATATTTTGGTCTTTGGGGGGCTGAGGGAGGGGTTGCCAACTCTGTCTGGATTTTCTCTTGCTTTTTATCCCGTTCATGACGGTAGAGAAGGGTCTGGTTGGATGAGAAGCGGGGGGGTGAAGGTGTTTTTTTTTATCCCTTTGCTCGGATTTCCTGGGTGGAAATCCACCGATTTTGGTGATCTCTTCTCAGGTCCTGTGTTCAAGGCGCTTTGAGTTCGGGGAGGAAAGGAAGAGAGGCAGGCGACGGGGGGAAAGCAGGGAGCTTAGGAAGCTTTGCCCGCGTGGGAAATTGTAATTTAGAACTAAAAAGGGAGGAAAATAGGATTTTATTTAATTCAGGTGGAAGGGGGAGAGGGGGCGGCGGAGCAGCAGCCCGGTGCTTTGCCGCGCCGCGCTTTGCTCCATTCGTTTTATATCGAAGAGAGGGGGGGTGGTGTGTGGGGATTAATTTTATGGCAAAGCAGCGTTTTCTGGGAAGTCTGGATGCTCACCACGTGCTCCTGCTTCCCCGCGTTCATGGTCATGACCAGCGGAGCCCAGGAATGCTTTTATTTACGAGCTGCAAAGGATGGAGCCGAACCCTTGAAAGAAAGGGGGCAAAAAAATCAACCCTTCTTGGGCTGAAAAACAAAACATTTCCTTCGGCTTTCTTTCCACAGACATCCCCCCCCTCTCCCCCGCCTCCATCCACATCCCTCCTCCGTCTCCTTTCCCCCGATTTCCCCCTTTAATTCTCTCATCCCCAACCAGGGATGAGTCGCAGCTTTATTTCCTTTCACATGTTTTTGTAAAGGGAATTCCCTCTGCCCTCTGTCTCCTTGAACTCTGGCTCCAGGCGAGGGTCCCCTTCTTCTCTTGCCCTCCCCTCCCAAAAGCTGCCGCGGAGGGTATCGCCTGTCGCGATACTGTGCAATAGGATGTGTTAAAACACAAGTATCGAGAGACCTCTCTCTAGATGCTCCAGCTCAACCTTGTGCAATTAAAGGAGTAAGACGATGCGGAGGAATGTAAAGTACTTGGGGTGGGAGGTAGTCGAGAGGGTGTGGAGGGTGGTGGTCGTGGTGGGGGGATTTGGAGGGGTTGTCATGATTTTGGGTGCTTTCGGAGTATCCTTGTTGCTGATCTGGCTCCCCAGAGGGTGACTTCGGACTGTGAAGTGCGATGGGGTCTAAGGGAGCCGGGCGGGGGGTCGGGGTGGGGGGGGATATATAATTCCGTGGGGAAAAGGACAAAATTCATCCCCCGGGTTTTGCCGAGCTGAGCTTCCCACGGTGCCCCCCTACCCTGGTCCCGTGGAGGCAGCGGTGGGGATGGAGGCCGGAGTGCGAGGAAGGTGGGAATGAGGGTGAGTTACGGTGTGATGTCAGGGATGTTGTGTTGGATTTCAAGCCCACCATCCCAAAAAACAAATCAATCCGTTTCGTTATTCTTCACCCACCGAGGGGCTCTTGTACCACCAACCCTCCCCAAACTCCCCCTCTCCGCCTCCCCCTTTTTCCCTCCCATATCCTCCCCCAAAACAAAGGCCGAGGCACCAGCAACCAACCCCTGGGGGGGGAGGGAAAAAACACCCAAGGAAATGGAAATTGATGCAATATTTTCTTCCAGCTCGCTTTAAAACACAAACAAACGAGGCGGCTCGGTGGGATTTCTGTTGGTCCCGTGTTTGTTCTCCGTGTACGTGACGTTGTTTTCTCTGCTTGTGTTCCTTAGTCTAGGTGATGGTGGTTTCAATATGCATCCTCCACCCTGTAGTCCAGATGTAATGCCTCTTTACCTCAAGCTGTTCTATGTAGGGTCTATGCAAATGTCTGTTCTAGCACGTTCCAGCTTTATAGAGTCATGTAAAAAAGTTGCTTCATACTAATAACGAGAAGGAAAAGGACACACAAACACACAGAAAAAAAAAGGAGAATGTATTCTGATGTCATTTCTTGATAATAAAGAAAATTACCCCAAATATCTCCTTGCTGATTTATTGTTTGCTACTTAAAATCAGGATTAAGTTGGAAGGTTAATAAAAGAACAAGTATATATATATGTATATACACTTATCAGCTGGCTTCAGCCTCTGTGGCTTTTAGATCATCTCTTGGTTTAAACAACAATAATCATCAAGAAGTAATTAAATTAATGTGTTTTTTAAAACGGATAAATCTCACTTGCTGCCTGGGTGTAAAGGTAATGAGGAAAAATCCTGGGGGAAGGGGAAAAAAACCCCAAACCCAAGAAGTTAAATCTTCCAATTGCTGCTTCCAGGAGTTGCTCTGGTGCTCGGAGCACCAACTGGAAGCAAAACTGCACAGAAATGGGGTTTATATTCTTTGATTTCAGTGGGGGAGATTAAATATGGCCTCGTTTGGGATTCGTTTGTCTCCAGAGCAGGGCGCGGGGGGACTGTTTTAACTCTCCTGGAAGCAGCTCCTTGCCCAAGGGGCTGCCAAGATCGCTATGGGAAAAGCGATGGGGATGAGGATTCTGTATGGAACCAGAGGAATGGCCAAGAAATCCTGTCTTTAAGACGGGGAAGAGACGTGGAAGCACAGCTCTTAGGCTGGGAATGTATTCGGCCGGGGTTAGTCTGGGGAGTGCAGAGGCTCGTTGGGACGATGATGGGAATCAGCGCTCGGGTTTCTGCGTCTCCTCCATCTAAATTCCAGGCGAATTCATTTAATAAGAGAGGGGGAAAAAATAAAATGAAGCACCCAAACCACACACCAACTCATAAAAAAAATAGAGAGAAGGAGGGGGGAAAAAAATCAACCCCAAACAAGCCCATCAGGCCAATTTAAATAAATTAGATTATGATTTCCTCGATCTCTCTCTAAGCGGAGATTTGTCTGTAATGGATTGGTGCTGTGGATGACAGAGAATTCCCAGAGCCGGGAATAATTACAATTAAAAAGGAAGAGGGGGAAAAAAAGCTTTTAGAAGATCGATAAGGGGTTTTCATTAAAGAAATGCCAAAGGAAAGCACGGTAGGGGCTAGGCAGGATGAATTGATCCTTCCCCACCCTAAATCCCGGCCGTGTTCAGTAATCCCCAGCTCAGCCCAGCATCCAGTATGGAAGCAACGGACCTGAGCCCCAGGCTGATGGAGTTAGGATCAATTTCTTTGCGAAAAAACCACATGATCAAGACAAATTCATCTGTCTGCACACACCACACACACCCTTTCTCTGACAAAATTCCCCTATCGAGAGTGGATACACTCAGGGTCCCCCACATTGGAAGAGATTCATCCAGCCCTGGGCGTTTCTGTCTCCTATTCCAGGGTCTGTTTGATTCAAACAGGAGGAAAGGGAGAGAGCAAATATTTCTGTGGCACTGGGCCCCACTTCTCCTCCTTGCAGCAGCAACATCTAACCATCCCGCTCCCAAGAGATTCAAGTTTGGGGCAATATGCAGGGCTTGAAGGTTTTCCAGAGAGGGAAAATTCACTTTTTTCCGTGTCATAGTTACTTTATAACTTGGCTTTTATTTTTTGACAAGGGTTCAGGCCCTTTCCTTCTGTTTCTCCTGCTTAGGGAGACTAAATGTACAAATATATTGCACAAACAGACTCAAGTTGGACTTTAATCTACTTTTATTCCTTTTTTCCCCCTCTGTCCCTGCACCAAACTGGCAGGAAAATGGGCAAGGAGGAGGAGGAGGAATTATGCCCAAGTCTGAGTGCTACGGGGTGACATAAATTGTGTGTGTGGCAAGTTGCTTCACCTTGAGCAGGAATAGTTGGATTTCCAAAGACATTCGAACCCGAAAAAAAATAGATAAAACTTATTTATTGCCAGCGAGTGGATAGAACAAATTGTTGCTTCGCCATAAAAAAAATCCCTCTTATTTCTGGGCTGGTTTCTGTTTTTATTCAGCTGCGTATTTCATCGCTCCGGCTTTGGAAATGAGTTCGTTAGCGAGAGGAGAAAACCTTCATCCCTTTAATTATGGGGAGTATTTCCAGCCTTAATGGGCAAGGAGCGAGGTGGTATTTCACAGCCACTGAGGAGATGGGGGGGGGATAAAGAAAGGGGGGGGGGAAATAGCAATAAAAGGAATAATAAAATCGCAGGAAATATTTATAACGAAGGGTCCATTTTAGCGATTTATTCCTGTTTCGCTGCTCTCGGCGTATCCTTAAGGCAAAGCAGGAATACACAAAGGGTATTTTAAGATTGCCCCCCCCCCAGCCCAGCCAGGAGATAGGTTCTTGACACCTTCGTGCCGAAGAAATGGCTGATTTCTTTGAACTCACCTCCCTGCCCCGACTTCAGCGCCTGGCT
This sequence comes from Pogoniulus pusillus, assembly GCF_015220805.1. Classification (NCBI taxonomy): domain Eukaryota; kingdom Metazoa; phylum Chordata; class Aves; order Piciformes; family Lybiidae; genus Pogoniulus; species Pogoniulus pusillus. The sequence goes on along the minus strand of NW_026974538.1, from coordinate 402,328 downwards.
CGTTTCAAAGCCATTAAGGAGCCGCTCCAAGGACGGTTTAGTCCTTGAGCAATTGCCAAAATCAAGGCAAGAAAGTCTCAATTCTTTTCTCCCGCTCCTCATGTCCTCACCATCCCCTTTTTTTCTGAGCCAAATCGGGGATGTGTGTGAGTGTGATGCCCAAATCCAAGTGGATTTTGAGCCAAATAACTCCTGGGGAGGTTTGGCACCCAAATTCAGGTGGTTTTGCAGAAGGAAATACAGGGGAATTACAAACGATAGAAAAATAAAGGAGCAAATCAACTCGGCCACGCTATCGACGCCCAAGTTGTTGCTTTAGTCTGGAGTGGAGGGAGCTGGAAACAATTTTCCCCCTCCTTTACGTCCCCAAAATGAAGAGTAAAGGCTCAGCCCATATGCCGTGGACTGCTATAGGCAGTGGGTGACCCACAAAGGTGTCCCCAGCCTTGGTGGGCCCTGAGGACCTGGTCAAGGTTGTGCAACAGAAGCGAGGTCAAAGGCGCTGTGGGTGCCATGGGGGGATGTGGGAGACACCCTGGTTGGCTGGACATCGCTGGAGGCTGGGGGTGTTGGTGCTGCTGGTTGCTGCTTGGTAAATGGGGGAAAAGACAAGGAGGATATTAAGGATTTGGGCTGAATCCAGCATCTTGGAGATGCCAATGGAAATATTTTTGGCATTGTCTCTTCTAAATCCACATCTGCGGGTCCCAAAAAACGGACAAAGGCAAAGCATCTACTTGTACTTGCCTTTTTTTGGGGGGGAGGGAGGGGTTGCAGCTTAAAATATCTCATTAATTAGCAATGCATACATAATAATCCAAATTACAGCTACAAGGATTGCATTTTCCTTCTCCCCGACTGTGCGTGTGCGGCTCAAGCTTCTTCCTTTGCCTAATTTCGTGAGAGATTAACTATTTGTTTCTTCCCCAGTGCTGTCAGAGGATCTCCCTCCCCCCGCCCCCCTTCTCCTTATTATTAATGTGCCCAAGAATGCCTCCTCTCTTTGGTCCCGACTCGGGGTGGGGTGGTGGTGGTGTTCATAAATATAAAATAAACACAGAGTGGGAATAATTAGCAGCATTTATCAGCATCTGGCCACCCACCCCACTTTGAGACCTTCCAGACCCTGCCAGAAGAAAATGAAGTGCGTGGCAAGTAATTAGTTTTAAGCATAATCATTGCGACTGGAAACTTATAGGTAAAGCCTAATGAAGTGCAGAGGAGGGAGAAAAGGAGTGGGGGGGGGAAGGGAGAAGGGAAAGGGAGGGAAAAAAGGGAAAAAGTTTTTTTTTATTGCTTGGTAGGTAGCAAGGAGACACAGCGATATTTTATTGTGGAGGGAATAAATTAATTAATATATCTGCAGCCAGCTCCGCGGCTGACTGCATTTAAAGGAGATATATGTAGCCAGTCTCCGCGGTGTTGTTAACAAGAGTGATAATAAAGATGAAAAGGATAAAGAAAGATAAAAAAGATCTCTCGGCTTCTGCTCCTCGCCGCGGATTTTCTAATGGCTGCGTCTTGTGCTCTCCACAGATTCCCTTTCCTCCCCCCACACACATCTACTCCCCACCCCCTTCTCTCTATCCCCCCCCCCCCGCCTTAAGGCAGACTTCATTAAGTGACTTGATTTTCATGTTGCTCAAATAGGAAATAAAGATCCGCGCCCCTCGCCCCCCAATAAATCTCCTATTAACGAGCCTTCTCCTCAGCTCGAGGGGAGAAGGGAGGGGGGAAATTTTGGTGTTTGTTTTTTTTTCCCCTATTTCAATTAAAAAAAAAAAATCATTTTCGAAACTCCAATGTTTTCCCCGCCTAGAAATTTAATTAATTAGGTTTTGGGTTTGTTTTTTTCCTGTGCTTTTGTGGTAGCAGAAACCCTCGAGTTTCTCATCTCTCGCCCAGCCAAAGCAAACCAACTACAGCTCATATATTGGTCAGGCTGGAATCTGATTTTATTCTCCTGAAATCCACGTTCAAATATCTACCTGTAATTCATTCTTTCTCTCTTTCTTCCTTCCTTTCTTTCTCTCTGTCTCTCATTCTTTCATTCCTTCCTTCTCTCTTTCTCTTTTTTTATCTTTCCTCTCTTTCCTTCTTTCTTTCTTTCTTTCTTTCTTTCTTTCTTTCTTTCTTTCTTTCTTTCTTTCTTTCTTTCCTTCTTTCCTTCTTTCTTTCTTTCTTTCTCTTTCTTTCTTTCTTTCTTTCTTTCTTTCTTTCTTTCTTTCTTTCTTTCTTTCTTTCTTTCTTTCTTTCTTTCTTTCTTTCTTTCTTTCTCTCTTTCTTTCTCTCTTTCTTTCTTTCCTTCTTTCCTTTCTTTCTTTCTCTCTCTCTTTCTTTCTTTCTTTCCTTCTTTCCTTTCTTTCTTTCTCTCTCTCTTTCTCCCCCTTTCTCCCCCTTTCTCTCCCTTTCTCTCCCTTTCTCTCTTTCTTTTTTTCCATTCCCGAGAATTTCAGCTTTAATTTTAGCCGAACACCAGCACGGAGAAGACATAAACCATCAGGACAGTTCGTTATAAACCCATTCGCCAAAATGAATTCATTGTAAAAAAGATTGGGGGGGGGAAATCCTATTAATATTCATCATTTCCCCCCACGCACACGCACTACACTCCTGAGCCTCCCAAACCCACGAGAAGTGCAGATAATTATAGAGAGTGTGGAAATTCATTTTATTTTTATGATTAACCACTGAACTATTATGAGGTGAGAGGAGACACCGCAGAAGGAGAGAGCTTTTTTTCTTTTTGAAAGGCCAAAAAAAACTAAGGGCTGGAAAAGATGGAAAAGTACAGTCTGAGACCCAAGGTAGCAGTGAGGAACGCCGGGAAGGCTTCAGGTCTAGTAAAAGGAGGTGGAAAAGGGGAAAAGAAGGGGAAAGAGGGAAAAATAAAGGCCATACATACCTCACCTTTCAATTTCTTAAGGTAGGAATGATATAAAAATGGTATTTTAACAGCGGCTGCTGGCCAGGGCTCTCTTTTTTTTCTCCTCCGCTGATAAATAAACCCCCGTGGGGTTTTGGGGAGAGCAGCAAATGAGTGTGGGGGGCGTGAAAATACCCCCATAGAGTTGAAATATCCATGCACAGCTCCGGTGCGTAACAGTGGAGTGAGGTACGAGTACAGCACAGCTCACCCCTGCCTAGCCAAGGATCGCTTAGAACGATACCGAGGAAGTTTTTTGGCCACTTTTGGTCTCTCTCTCTCTTCCCCCCCCCTTCCCCCCTCCTTGAGGGGCTGCCAGCACCACAGGGTTTTGCCTTTGGGTTTTTCCTCCGCATCTCCTTCCCCTTCTGCAAATCCTTCACTTCCAACTTGCAGACAGAGCCCAAAGCCTGACTTTATGGGTATTTAACCCAACCATCTTCATCTGTAATTGGGGATGAAGAGTATTTATTGCTCCGGTGGATAACTAGATTTATAATTATCTCTTTATAGAGAGACTCTGAAATAAAGCATCTGTCTCTGCAAACCCCCACCCCCCCCCCAACTCCAGACACACACAAAGGAGGCTGCCCGAAGTCCTACATCTGCACAAACGCTTCGTTTTATTCACCTTTTTCGCCCCAGATGCATTCAGTGAACGCCGAGAAAGCTCTCCTCGAGCTTCACAAAATTCCTCCTGACCCAAGGAAATTCCTCTGCCGTGGGTTTGAATTTTTTCCCTTTCCCTCCCCCCCCCCTCGCTTTTATTTTCCTCGTGAATAGAGCTCAAAAAAAAAACCCCACCACCCTACCCAAATCTATTTTGCGAAGAGGAGCAGCGCAGGCTGCTGTGGCTCCTTTTTCTACCATCAAAAATGCGAATTTTGGGGGGGACTTAGAGAAATAAAAGCGGTAGGGGGAAAAAATTTGCCGCATGATATTCCGCTGCCTTCTCAGAAGCCGAGAAGAGAGTCGTGGGGATGCGGAGGAGGTTATAAAGGGGTTTCTTGGGAAGAACGGAGAGAGAAGAAAGGGTTTGGTGGGTTATGATGGGGATATTTTTATTCAGAGAGAGGAATGAACCCGAGATTTGCTGGTCTTTTTCTGCCGAGTTGCAAATAAATTCGGGGAAATATCTCTTCTTTTTGGGGGGTGGAATACTGGGCAGCAGCTCCCCAACACTCCCTTTCCTTTCCTTTCCTTTCCTTTCCTTTCCTTTCCTTTCCTTTCCTTTCCTTTCCTTTCCTTTCCTTTCCTTTCCTTTCCTTTCCTTTCCTTTCCTTTCCTTTCCTTTCCTTTCCTTTCCTTTCCTTTCCTTTCCTTTCCTTTCCTTTCCTTTCCTTTCCTTTCCTTTCCTTTCCTTTCCTTTCCTTTCCTTTCCTTTCCTTTCCTTTCCTTTCCTTTCCTTTCCTTTCCTTTCCTTTCCTTTCCTTTCCTTTCCTTTCCTTTCCTTTCCTTTCCTTTCCTTTCCTTTCCTCCTCTCTTTTCCTTGCCCTCTATTTCCACCGATGTGGAGTTGCTGCCCGCACTCCTGCCCGCCTGCATCGCCCTGTTTGCGTTACCCACGCCGTCCACACTCCCGCCTGCTCTGCCCGCACTCCTGTCCCCGGGAGGAGCCGCCGGGGCCGCCCGTCTGGGTGGGCGGGGGCCGCCCTCGCAAAGTGAAGGTCAAGTTAAGGCTCCAGCCTCCCTTCCGCGGCCCGTCCGCGCCGCTCCGCAGCAGCCCCGCGGGCAATGCCATTGCCGGCCACCCGCCTGCTCACCGCACATCCCTCGTTTTTTACCGACCCCCCCCCCCCTCCATTCTCTCCGCTCTTTTCCAGCCGGTGCGATCAGCCAAGTCCTGAAACAGGTCGACTTGATGGAGCTTTTTTTCTCCAAATCCTGATCTTTTTCCATCCTTTATCCCCATCCCGAACTGGATTGCAGACTTCAAACAAGGGAATTATTCCCCCCCCCCCCCCCGCCCCCTTCTCCTCCTTTTTTTCCCCCTTTATTTTTTCCCTTTCTCCTCTTTTCCCAGCAAGATTCAAACCCGTCTGCCTTGGAGGAAATGCAACATCATAAAGAAAAAGCCCAATTAAGGTTTTAATGTCTGAACATTTCCAGTTCCTCCAGAAAACAATGAAGTTCGCTCGGTAAGGAGAAAGGAAAGAGGGGGTGGAGGGGGGGAGAGAGAATTTTTGGTCTCAAAGAAGGGGGAAATTTGACATAAGGGGTTAATCATTAAATAAAAAAGGAGGAGGGGGGGGTTAAGGGGGTGTAGAAGATTTTTGGGGTCGAGCCAAACCAGTCTGCTCAGTTCTGGAAGGCGAGGGTGAATTCAATCAATGCAGATTTCAATGCGTAGGGAAAGTGGTTTCTGCTCAGATTTACCTCCTGGAAAAGGCCTGAGCAGGGGTTGAGCCCGGGAGGGTGGGAGAAGGATAATAATACATGAGGAATAAGGAGGGAAAGGGGAGAAAGGGGGGATCGGGTGTAAGAGAGAGGGAGATAAAATCCCTGTGCCTCTTCATTTCTTGCCTTGGTGCTGCCTTTTCCCTGCCTCTCCTTCTCCTCACCGCAACCCAGAGCTTGAATGCACCCTGAGCATTTACACCTCTGAGTCAAGAAAAGAAAGAAAAGGAAAGAAAATAGGGAGCGAGGGCTGAAAAAATAATAATGAGGAGGAGAAGCCTCAAACCGGCACAAAATCACCCAAACCTGCCGCGCTTGGGCCGTGAGAAAACGGCGGAAAGAGGAAAATCCTTGGCCGGGAGAGGACATTCGCCAGGTCTGGCTTTGTGTCTTTACACCTCACTTTCTCCCCCCAGTCTCGACCCCCCGAATCTCCGACATCTCCTTCTCCCACTTCTTCTGCTAGCGGTGCTCAGCCGAGCCTGGTGTGGGAACGATGCCCCCTAAAATGTGGAAATTCCTAATTTTGGGGGGGTTTGCTTTTTCTCTTCTAAGAGGTAGATCTATATGGGAGGAGGGCCGATGGGATCCCCCACCCCACTGTTAAGGAGAGAACTTCGTAGATAGGACAATGCCCTGCGAAGGGACCGAGCATAGCCCGGTGCCGCAGCCCCGCTTCCCTGGCCGGCCTCGCTCCCTACAAACACCGAAAGGAGGCGAAAAATACTAATAGCTTAAAAATTTAAATGCCCACGTTCCTACATTGCCAAAACAACCTTAAACATCACCCTGATTTTGGGGACCCTGCCTTAAAGTCTGCTCCAAAAGTGGAAGAAACGGGGCAAGGATGGAAGGAGATAATGCAGGAGCCAATTTTGCTTTCATGTGACATGAAGAGGGAATTATGCAGATTCCTAGGCAAATCTGGGTTAGAAATCTATAGGAATAGTAAATTCTAGTGAATACAGAGATGTGATATCGCAGGAATAAAGATCCGAGAGTAATTGAGAGAGGGAAAAAAACAATGTTTTGGTACGTTTAGTTGTGCTACAGACAAAGGAAAGGAAAGGAAAGGAAAGGAAAGGAAAGGAAAGGAAAGGAAAGGAAAGGAAAGGAAAGGAAAGGAAAGGAAAGGAAAGGAAAGGAAAGGAAAGGAAAGGAAAGGAAAGGAAAGGAAAGGAAAGGAAAGGAAAGGAAAGGAAAGGAACAAAAGAGATAAAGAGAAAGAAAGAGAAAGAGAAAGAGAGGAAATTATAAGAAGGATTAAACAAGATTCTGATTACGGGACCGATTTTTAATTGATTATTTATCTGCCCTTAACGCTGGAGGTGTTTTAAAGCCATCAGCCGATCAAGACAGAACTCCGGGTACATTAAGTTATATTTCTACTCATTGCAACTGAAAATGGCACCAACAAAATGTTCAACCCTCACCCCCGGGGCAGAAAGAGATGCGAAAATCACTTTTTATTCTAAGGGGAATGAGGGAGCAGCACTGCTCGCAGAGTGAAGCAGAGCAAACCAACTTTTAGCTGTTTTGTGTCCTCATCCTTCTGCTTCTCCAGCTGAAAAGATTTGAAGGCGAATCTGCCTGCGAGGGGGCATTTTATAGGCAAAGGGCCCTGGGTGAGTAGGGGAAGGCAGGTAACAGACATTAGCGCCATAGGTAGGTGAAGGATGGAGGTGGTGGTGGTGGACACGGTCGTCTCCCACCCTTTCGCCAGCAGCATTTATCATCCAAAAGCTGGAGATAAGTTTGGAAAACGTCACCCCGGGAAGCAGCTGAAGGATTTGGATTCATTTTATTCTGATTGATGCAGGCGATGGAAGAGAGAGCCCAGCGCCGGCGCTCCCTCAGTTGCGAGTTATTGAGGTTTATCCCCAGAAAGGGTCGCGTTTCGCCTTTGCTCGATGGTTATCGGAGGGAAATTCATCTGAGCGCCGTCTGGAATGGAAAAGAGATATTAAAAAGAGGGAGATGCGGGAGCCAAAGTATTAAAGTGTAATATTTGGGCAAGATTTCCTGAGTATTTAGGGATTAAACACGGCGCATGTGAACGTGTGTGCGGGTTTAATAAGGCTGGAGGGGGGGATTAGCCGCCCACCTTAGAGCCCTGAACTTCGGATTTGGGCATTTTGGCTAAGAAATGAGTTACCCAACAGAAACTGCATTTCTCCCTGCCATAATTTCCGAGGTTTTTCCTAGTTTTGTCCGCTTTAGTGGCGCTGCTAAAGATATCAGGAGGAGACGTCTGGCGAATAAAGGAACTTGCTCTTTTTTATAAAGGGTTGGGTGTGGGTTTTATGTCTTTCTTTGTGTTTAAATAAGTCTTTTTGGAGGTTTAGAGGGGTGGGGGGGAAGAAAAAGGCATAGAAATAGGTGTTGCTTAACGAGCTCCTCTGGGTTTTCTGTCTCCTCTCAACCCAGTTTAGCAGCGGCTCCGGGAGCGAATTTCACCCGCTGTGAAGTTCCACTCGAATTCCCCAAATCTCAGCGCTCCACATCCTTCAGCAGCTCCTTACAACTGAGCTGGACATGGGGAAAGAAAGTAAATAAATAGAGGGAAACACTCAGGCATTGATATTCCACACATCCCCCCTGAAGAAGGTGTGGGAGATGATGGTGAGAAGTGGGAAGGCGACTGGTAAAGTGATAGTTACAGTGGTTATTCTTAAGCTCAACTCTTCTTAACGCCTCCTCGGCATCGCTTCTATCTTGAACCCGACACCCGCTGCACATTTTGATCCCAGACAGCCCCGGCCTTGCCTGCGGTTGGGAAGCAGAGTTCCATCTGCTTTTATCTTGATTAAGTCCACATGATTTTGAACTTGCAGCTCAGGTCTAGAGAGATCTAAGCGCTTTCCCCCCCCCCCCCCTTTTTTTTTTGTCTCCCTTTGAATTGTTCACAGCTTATATAGTTAGCTTTCGCAGCCTGGCATCCATCCCGTTAAATTTATCTTTGCCATTTGGGGACAATAACATTTTCCAAGCGCTTCCCACTTGTAGCTTTGTCTCTCCCCTCAGATTTCCTGCACACACACACTCGGTGTTTAGTGATCTGTTCATTGGCTGGAGTTTCCTCTCTTCTTCTCTGTGTTTTTTATTTTGCTTTCTTTTGTTTGTTTAATTCTTCTTTATCTTTTTAGAAGTCTATCTGAGGAAGCTATCTTGATACCGTCGTGGAAAGGAGGCGGGGGGGGGGGGAAATCACTTTGAGAACATCTAATAGGCCAAAGCCATTAGAGACCAGGAGCTGCAGCCTTCTTGAGCAAAAGCACATTCAGAGATGTGGCTGCTAGAGAAGAGCTTCTCCCAACCCCTCACAGCCCAGGTTAGCGAAGCAGGTTGGGAAAACTCCCCCCAGAACAGGAGGCATAACAAACTGTGCCCAGCTGCTGAAGTAGGGAAAGGTTCAGGGTCTAAATTGTTCCTCAGGTGCCTTGAGAGCTCAGTAAGTGGCAATGAGTAACGCGCTAAGCCAGGTTGGTATCAAATCTGTTCTATTTTTGCTGCTTCTTCCCTTTTTTCTCCCCCTTCCCTCCTTTTCTCGCCCCACCAAGTCAGGAGTTTTCTCACTGTAAGGGCCTGGACAAAGACTCCTTTATGTCAAGACTTACAGCAAACTTCTTGACCGAGGTTTGGGAGGTTGCTGCTGGATTTTTGTCACGTTCTGATAACTCCAAGTTGTTGGGTTCGGGGTTTAAAACTGATTTTATTTTCTTTCTTTCTTTTTTTTTTCTTTTTCCATTTTTTTTTGGGGGGGGGAGAGTAGAAAGATTAAAAAAAAAAAAAAAACTCATCCCAATGGGAGAGGAAAAAACCCAAAATAAAATAAAATGAAAAAGGAGGAATGATTTATTGAGACGAGTTCAAGTACAGGATTAACCTAACCCAAAATCTAACTTCAGATGTTTACACAGCTCAGCTAAAGCCAACTTTCACAGCTCCTAGGTTTTGATTTTTGGGTGCAACTGCTCCAAGTTGGAGGGGTGGTGGTGTTTGGACACGAAACGCCTCTAACATGCCCTGAAAATTCCTGTTAGTAACGCGAAACACATCCGACAAGCCTTGAGCCCTTTTTTTTCCTGCTGAAAACGCTGTTAAATGTGTTAAGTGTTTGCATTATATCAAGGCAAAGAAGCGCTGACTCCAGAGCGAGGTGTGGGAGGTAGTGGTGTGTGTGTGTGTGTGAGATTAATTTGTTCTCGTTCATTCTGCGTTCTCCACTGGAAGATTTTGGGTAGGGAATAGTTCCAGGCCGAGATGCCAGGATAAAGATGGGCATTTTTTAAGCATATATATATATATTTATATATTAATATATATGATGTCTATTTGTACATAGCTATGAAAGGATTAGTTGCTTTGTGCGTATGTGTGAGTTTAAGATGAGTATTCATAGACAGGTGAGTATTTATAGATCCATAATTATAAAATCCAGGGATTTTAATATCTCTACGTATGAGCATTACCATATCTAAGAGCAAAAGAGGCACAAGGAGCAACGAGCTCGCTGCTGCCGCCTCCTTTTCCATCCCTTTGCCTGAGGAATGATTAAAATAAAAGGGGAAACCTCTCTTCTGCCCTGGATATTTCCCTCTTGCATCAAAATCACCCATCTCAAACCCTTCCTTCTCCCTTCTCCCGTCCCCTGGATATTATTTATTCCCCTTCGAAGAACACACAATTCCATTTTCTCCTTCGTTTGTTTTTTTTTTTTTCCCCCGTCCTCTACCCATTTTTTTTCCTCTCCCTTTTCCCATTCTCCAGCCATTCCAGACCTCTAGGTTTCAAAACCACGGAGAGGTTTGAAACGTTCGGGATGTTTTAAGGTTATGCCTGCAAGTTGTTTGTCTTCCTCCTTGTTTTTTTTTTTTTAAGGGCAACCAAAAGGAATGCAGCCGCCAACCCTCATTCCGTTTTATGGTGGTCACTTTGGTGGTCAAATTCAAGTGCTGTGACTCCACAGCTGCCTCTTCTCTGCTGCCTTTGCAGGAAACAGGCAAATCCCATCCTTTAAACTGGGTTTAAAAACTCCCCAAACGACACCAGGGCTCGGGTTTAGATGTATTTACCTACCAAGAGCAATAAATTACTCATGCACCTAAAAGAGAGGCGGTGGGTTCGGTGCCACGCGGATTTCTGCTGTCTGCTGTTGTGCCCTTCTTTCTTTTTGCCTTTTTTTTTTTTTAGGGGGGGTCTGCACTCTTTGTTTTGGATTTAAGGAGCTGCTTAGATATCCATTTTTTACCCTCAGCAACACCTCAGAGTCCTCTCCTTGGATGCCAAGCCTCACGCCTACAGCCTTCCCCTGGAGGGTGGATTGGGATAAACATAACAACAACAAGAAGAAATACTTTAGATATCTTAGAGCCTTTCCCCTTTTAACCCGGGGCGGGGGGGGGGAGTGAAGATGCTCCACGCAGGTTGCAAACAGGAGGGAATTGGCAGCGGTGGGGAAATAATTACGCTCATAAACAATAGCTTAACATTATTAGTTTGTAGTTAGTATTAATATTGGTCCATAAAAAGCCAAGTTAAAAGATCGCTGACACTTTAATTAAAAGTTTTGCCCAAAACGCCGTCCGAGCCATAAAATAGGGCAGAAATCCATCTCTGCAGCCAGAGTTCCTGCCCCTATAGATATAGAGAGAAGCAGACATATATATTCATCAGCCAAACGGTGCGTTAGAGAGGAAAACACCGCTCCATTTGGGATCAGAGGGATATTTATCCATCCACGTTCAGAGACTCGCACCCCCCAATCCCTTATAAAAAGGATTTTATGGGAGCGGCTTTTAAAATAGAAAATACAAAGAGAGAGGAGGGGAAAAAAAAGAAGGGAGAGGAGGGAGGGGGGAGGGAAGGGGGAAAAAAATCCAGAAATTAATGAAAATAAATGCTTCAGGAGCGTGTGGCTACATCAGGACGAGGATGAAGGCTCGAAGGGAGGAAGAAGACACAAGCTCAGCTTGTGAAGCCGCCATGTTTCCCTGCAAGATTTCCTGATAAACAGGCAAAATTCCACGCGAAACGCCTGATAAATACGACAGGGGGTGGGGGGAAAGCCTCTGCTGAAATATCCTCTGGGGTTCTATCTAGATTTCTTTTTTTCTCCGCTCAAACCATCCCCAAATGAATTCCTCTCCGCTCGGCTGTGAGGTACAGACATCAGAAGCTGTTTTCTCCCACGAAAATCAACTTTCCCCCCGCCTTTTGATTTATTTTTTTCGTGCCTCGCTGCAGAATATTCGTCTGGTTTTTATTTAGCAGAGGTTGAAACCTCCACCCAAGGTGTGTTTTCCTCCCAATTCCTCTGCAGCTCGCCTAAGGATTAAGCAAAACTCCCTCGGTTAAAGCGCAAACAGCAGGTCGGGTATTAGCAAATGAAATAAAATGGAATAATTTCCTTTTTTTAATGGAATAAAATGAAATAAAATTAAATAAAACGACTCGAAATCAAATAAAAGGGCGTAAAAAGAAATAGAATTCAATAGGTAAGAGTAAAGGGAGAAAAAGAGTTGCCCAAAGATGATCATCTGCAAGGGGAGCATCCCCGAGCAGGGTTGGAACCCTCTGATGTTCCATTTTTTTGTTAAATCGGTTAATTTCGGCTAAGTTTAGTAGAGATTTCATTATTTTTTGTTGAGGAGCAGAGGAAAAAGACCGCAACCCTCGAAGCTTTGCTTGCTCCTGAGGCTGAGATTTGCCTTTTCCCCGCTTCTTGCTGTTGGAATTAACTCCAAACCGATTTGACAACATCCTCCCTATATAACCGCGTCTCTCTCCCTCTCCTGGTGCGTTAGTTTGGGTCGAAGCCTTCACCCCTCACCAAATAGATCCCTTGATGGGGTTTAGTTGGGATTTACAAGTGGACAATTCAATATTTTTGTTTATTTTGCCTTTTACTGGGCGTTTTAACAGGGAGAATTCTAGGAGGGGGGGAAAAATGCTTGAGTGACATCTTGGAAATAAAAGGGTAAAAAAAAAGGGGGGGTTTGAGGGTGCCACGCTGGGATATTTTCATTTCTAGGTGCAACAACCACCTCTGCTCGGCAGAGAAAGCTTTTCCACCTCAGGCTGAAATCCAGGTGAAAACCCGATTAGCGCCCAATTGTTGCAGCCAATTTTCGCCCGTCAGGACTCTTTCAAGGCAGCGCGAAAAACCCTCGGAGCGCAGAACCGCGGAAACTCCGCGTTTTTCAGGTGCACCTTCCCGACTGGTCTGCGAAAAGAGAATTTTTTGGGTCTTTTTGTTTTGTTTTCCCGGATCTCTTTTGTTCCGTCCTGCTTCAATTGCTTATAAACCTGATGAACTATCTGACAGGGCTTCGACATCGCTGAGTTTTGGGGGTGTGAAAACACAGGAGAGGGGAAAGAGAAGCTTCCGGGGCAGGAGATGGAAGACAAATGACTTTAATAAGAATATTTTCCCTTTTTGTTTAATTCAGCTGGAAGAATAAATGATGAGAGACGTTGCTGAAAGTACATCCATTGATTGACAATAAACAATTGCATGAAATATTCAATGCGCCAGTCCTACGCAATAAATATTTAACCAAACATTAAAGGGGGGGGGGGGGGGTTTCGAATATTTATTAGCCCTTGACTTAACTCATTTGTTCTTTTTGGTGATATATCGCTAATTCGATATCAAAAGTCATTAAACCCGGGCCTGCTTTAACTTGAAAGTTGGAAACTTTAAGCCAACCCCCGCACTCTTGTCACCAGTTCCGTGGGGGCTTCTCCATCAAGCGTGCCAGCTCGGTTGATGTATAGTTGATGTGCACATAGAGATCAACGTAATTAACGTATGTTAGGAGCTTGTTAATTAGCAGCAACACCCCTCACACACACACACACACACACACACCCCTAGATGGATGAGATAGATGGAGATTTACTCATCATTTAGCAGCCCAGCTGTAGGAACTCCTGCCTGCAGCAAAAAGGGGGGGGAAAAAAAGGAGGGGGGGGGGGGAGGCAAAGAGGAGAAATAAAAAGCTTGGAGAAACGTTAGGAAACTTATTCCTGCGTCTCCAGCGATTTTATTGATCTACCCACAGCCTACTCAGGAGCACCTCTAAGGAGAGAAATAGGCAGAGTAATCAATTATATCAATCGGAGCAATTAAAATATTAATAAAAGGCTGGAAAAACGCAGCGTTCGAGCTCCTTAAGACCCTCCCTCTCCTCCACACCCCCCCCCTCCTCCTCCTCCTCTTCTTTCCCTCCCTCCCCTTCCCCAGCCCCAAATCTCCCCCCCACCTCATCTCCAAACCCTGCTGAAAAGCAGCGAGCGAGATCCAAATAGGAAGGAGGAAAGGGAGAAAGGAAGGAAAAAAAAATAAAAGAAGAGAAGGGGAAAAAAAAAATCAGAAGAAAAAGGCAAGAAAGGCGAAGGGAGGGGGAAAAAAAGCCAAAGGAGCAACAGCAACTTCCCAAAGCCGCCCCTCGTCCTTGCGCCGCGGATGCTGGCGAGGGGTGGTGCCCTCGGGAGGAAGGGGGACACAAATCTGCGCTTGATTTTCATAATGTTTCTGCGGGTGTTTGCAAACCAATCGTTTGAACCTCTGCGATCTTACCTAAGTCAACCACTCCTACGCATCGAAGTGCTCCAAACTGATATATGACAATATCTACTTTGGATCACGTGGCCTCCGGAGCGACTAAGACGGATCGCACGTCAGCTCGCCTCCCCAAATTTTTTCCCCTCCGCACAGCGGATCCAAAACATCTAGCTATAGGAGCAAGAAAAGGAGAAAGATGTTTAACTCGGTCAACCTGGGCAACTTCTGCTCCCAGTCGCGTAAGGAGCGGAGCGCTGAGTTTGGAGAAAGGGCAGGTTGCGCTTCCAATCTCTACCTCCCCAGCTGTACCTATTACGTCCCCGAATTTTCAACTGTGTCATCTTTCCTGCCACAGGCCCCCTCTCGCCAAATCTCCTACCCTTACTCCACCAACCTCTCGCAAGTGCAGCCCGTGCGAGAGGTCTCCTATGGTCTAGACCCCTCCAGTAAATGGCACCACCGAAGCAATTACGCCTCGTGTTATTCCGCAGAAGATCTGATGCATAGAGAGTGCATCCCGCCTTCCACCATGACCGAAATGCTAATGAAAAACGAGAGCGTGTACAGCCACCACCACCACCCCAGCTCCAACCACCCGGCATCGACGGGATTCTACAGCAGCATGAACAAAAACACGGTGCTGCCCCAAGGCTTCGACCGCTTCTTCGAAAACGCCTATTGCGGGGCGGAAAATCCCAGCGAGAGCTGCCTGCAGAAGGCTGAGGGCAAAGTGGAGGCAGAATCCCAACCCCACGCACTGTCATCCCGCGGAGAGCCAGGGATAGACCCGGAAGATGAGGAGGAAAACACAAACCCAGGCTCTTCAGCTTCGTCCTCTTCTGTCACCAAGGAAGGAAGCAAAAGCAGCAATTCGAGTAGGTAGAGCAGTAAATGGAAAGGTTAAGGGACTAGCCCGTGTGTTTTGTCGGTCAAATTTTATGTGGAGTTTTATAAGCATTCAAAGGATTTTATTATAACCTACAAAGCTCTTTCTTCCAACGAGAAGAATTTTTACGATGGGAAAAGCTCTTTGAAAAAAAAAAAAAAAAAACAGGAAAAGAAAAAAAAAAACAAAACAAAGAAAGAAAAAAGAAAAGATGGAGATGTTGGGCTCAGACACAGCATCTCCGAGTCTGTGAAATTTTAAAAGCACACCATCGTGACCAAATATTAACTTTGATCATGAACTTAAACACCAGCATTTTAAAAGGATTTCGGTCCCGGGGTTGTGGAGGGTAAAAGGCAATTGGGCAGAACACAACTTGAGCTGCCTGAGCTTTGCTTTTAGGGCGTTAAGAGGCGAAAATGTTTGGGGGGGTTTGGCTTTTTATTTTGAATCTCTCTCTCTCTTTTGTTTTTAACTCTCTTTTTCATTGAATCTGCGCTCCGCGCCGTTTCTCCTGGCGGCGGAGCGCTGCTGCAAGGGGGAAAGCTGCCGAATTCCTAGGCAAAGCTGAGTATTTTCCCCCCTAGTTTTCTGGGTAAAGTGGCATTTATTCTTTCCTCCCACCACCACCCGCCCCCCCTTCCCTCTTCCCTCCCTCCCTCCTCCCCAAGCCTGCTGCAACGTTTAGCTTTTGTCAGGAAGGGCTTTTCCTCACTGCCTCTTTGCTTGGGGTCTTTTGGGGGAGGATTTTGGTTTATTTATTTTATATTTTATTTCCCCCCCCTTTTTTGAGGTAATTTTTTGGCATGCCCTCACCTTTCCGAGGCAGGAGCATTCTGAGCTTTTACTTCTTCCCCCCCCCCAAATAATAATAATAATAATAATAATAATAATAATAATAATAATAATCTGAATCCAGGCAACTTTGTAAGTTAGTGTTGAGCGAGAGGCTCTTTGGGGGGAGAGAGAGGGGAGAGAGGGTTTGTTTTCCTCTTTGCTTTCATGCTGCAAGTCCTCCTTTTGCAGCTCAGATGCTGAAAGTTCTCTTTGACTTTGATTCTTTTTTGCGTGTGTGGCAAGGACTGGAGATAATCAGAAACTTATGCGGAACATAATCTCTGGTTCCTCTAATTCCAACCTTGCTCATGCTGGTTCTCTACAGATAACAGATTTGCAGCTGAGCTGGAGTGTTTTTTTTTTCCCCCTTTCTCCCTCCCTAAGCTAACCTCCGATCCAGCTCCTTGCTCCCTCCACTCCCAGCCTGTTCTTTAGTGCCTCACACACAAAAAAATAGTCGCACCCAAAATGTCTGCATGAAGCAAAGAGGAGGGAGGGGGAAATAACCACCCTACGGTCCTTAAGACCCTGTGTAACCTCACCTCTGCTACCCCTAACAATAGGCGAAGAGGGTGTCGTCGTTCCCCCCACCTCCCCCTTTCATTAATAAGTGGACTTATTAAGCTGCTCCTCTCTGTCTGGTCAGCTCTGGAGATGGGTTTGGGTCTTGCATGTCCTTAATATATTTATTCTGTCTTCTGGTTCCTTTAAGGTGCTCCCCGAACGAGGAAGAAGAGATGCCCCTACTCCAAATTCCAGATCAGAGAGCTAGAGAGAGAATTCTTCTTCAATGTCTATATAAACAAAGAGAAAAGGCTCCAATTGTCCAGGATGCTAAATCTCACTGACCGACAGGTTAAAATTTGGTTTCAGAACAGAAGAATGAAAGAAAAAAAATTAAGCAGAGACCGCCTGCAGTATTTCTCTGGAAATCCCTTGTTGTGAACCTCTTTCCAAAGTCCCTCTGCTGGGGAAGGGTCTGGGTGTGGAGGAGGAACCTTGCGAGCGGGGTCTTTGCCCTCGGAGTCGACAAAGCAACCTCAAAGTTTGAGCCTTTTCGTTACTGGTGTCTGTGTGTCTGGGACGGTGCTGAGTAACAAAAGGAGTGAGATTTTTCCTTTCAATTCCCACTTCAAGGACTTGAATTCCATGAACATTTTATTTAACTGGTTTTGGTTTTTTTTTTCCCTTCTTTTATTTTTTTTCCCTGAACAGCTGGAATCCCCCTTTTTTATTATTATAATTATTATAATTATTATTTTTATTATTATTATTATTTAGGCTCCCTTGTCCATTCAAATAAACCCCAGTGCTGTGTGTTCCCACCGTGGTGGGCTCGGTCTGTAGCTGTCTTATCACAAGAGCGGCCAAAGTCTCCCAGTGGGATCAAATCCCTTCATCTGGGGTGAGTGTGTGTGGGTCTGTGAGTGCACAGAGATGTATGTGTCCTAAATGTGTATGGGTGAGAGTGCACAGAGGGATGTATGCATCCTATACGTGCTTCTGTGAGTGCATAGAGAGATGAGTATGTCCTCTATGTGTGTGCACAGAGACCTCTGTGTCCTCCTGTACGTCTGAATGCGGAGATGTGTGTCCTATAGGTGACTGTGAGTGCACGGGGAGATGTTGTGTGTCCTATATGTGAGTGCACAGAGATGTGTGTGTGTCTTATAGGTACCTGTGAGTGCACAGAGAGATGTTGTGCGTCCTGTATGTGAGTGCAGAGAGATGTTGTGCATCCTATACGTGAGTGGCCAGAGCTCTGTGTGTCCTATAGGTGCCTGTGAGTGCACAGAGATGTGTGTGTCCTGCATGTGAGTGCACAGAGCTGTGTGTGTCCTATATGTGGCTGAATGCATAGAGCTGTGTGCAGTCCTACGTGTCTGCGTGTATGTCCTCCTATATGTGTTTGAGTGCACAGATGTGTGTCCTATACAAGTGTGTGCTCCTATATGTCTGAATGCTTAGGTAAATGTCCCATATATGTGTCAGCAAAGGCATTTGTGTCCTCCCAGAAGTCTGAACGCAGAGCTGTGTGTCCCATACATGTGTGGGGGTGCTCACAGAGGCTTCTATGCCCTCCTGTATGTGCCTGGATTCAAAGAGAGCGAGATCTGTGTCCTCTTACATGTGCCTGAATGCAAAGAGAGTGAGATCTGTGTCCTCTTACATGTGCCTGAATGTGATACATATGTGTGTGAGTGCACACAGAGGCACAGATGTCCTCCTATAGGTGTCTGATTGCATTGAAAGACATATATGTGCCTCCTATACATGTGCGAGGGTGCAGAGAGCTGCCTGTGCCCTCCTATATGTGTCTGAATGCACAGCTGTCTGTGTCCTATAGGCGCCTGACCACAGCCACGAGTGCCCTCAGTATGTGTGTGGATGTGCCCCCCCTAGACGAGTGTGAACCCCTAGACCTCTGTGTGTGTCCCTATATGTGCAGACAGAGGCACGGCCGCCCCATATATGTGTGGCTAAAGCCCACACACGACCATTCGTGTCCCCTGTATGCATCCTATCCGTGTCCCTGTGTCCTCCACGTCTGCCTGTCCGTCTGCACACTCACCCCCACCCTCCTCACCCCTGTCCCGAGGAAAATACTCCTTTTTTTTTCCTCCTACCTCCCTCCATCCACCTTTTTCCATCTCAAAATATATATATATGCAGATATATAGGGGAGGGGATCTCGTGTATATATATATCCATATATATATTCTAGAAGCATCATTTCATCGTTTGGAGTGGGGATGCAGGGCGGGGGGGTGGGGTGGGTGGGAAAGCAGGCGAAAAAAATTGCAATAAGTGTCCCCTGAAAATGGTTTGTAAATAAAATTTCGTAGTGATTTTCCTTTTTTTTTTTTTCCTTTTAATTTCTTTTTTTTAAAATTTTATTATTTAAGTTGTTTTTTTTTTTTTCCTGGCAAAGGGAAACGAAGAAGAGCAAAGAGAAAAAAAATAACAGATGAGGGGGGGAAAAATACAGAAAATAAACAAACAAAACGATGAGAAAAAAAATATATGGGAAAAAAAACCCAGAATTTAAAAAAAAAAAAAAAGGAGAGAGAAAATAATATTAGAGTGGAAAAAATCCTGGGGTAAAAAAATCCTGAGGAGAAGAAAAAAAAAAATCTAAATTAATAATAATAATCATCATTAAAAAATGAAATTCTTTGTGTCTGTAAAGTGAATTCCCGGGATGACTTCTGTGAAATTCTGTGGCAAATAAAGACATTGCAAAGCTGTTCTACATTATGATTTTATTTGACCATTTTATTAGCTCTCCCCCCTCTTTAAAAGCCTCTTTGCGGTCATTGTGGTGGTTTTTTTTTGGTTCTTTTTTTTTTATCTCTCCCTCCCCCCCCCCCCCCCCTTCTCCCGGATTTTTTCCCCCCCTTGGTTGTTGCTTTGTTTTAAATACCTGGATGCATATCAGCCAAAAAAAGATCATCATCCATATTCATGGAGCTGGCTGCTAGGAGCGGCATGAAGATGAAACCTCCACCTCGCAGCATCGCTTTGCTTGGGGTGGGGTAAAGGGAGGGGGAGTGTGTTGGGGGGGGAAATGTTCATTGTCCTCGTAGAACGGAAATTTAGAGGATTTGGGGGGGGGATGTATTTTTTTTCCCCTCTTGGCCCAGGAATCCTGCTCTGAATTTGGCTCCAGATGTCTTCTGCTGTTTTCCGGTTGTAGTTAATCTTTCTTTTCTTTCTTTCTTTCTTTCTTTCTTTTTTTTTCCCTTCCCTTCCCCCCTTTATTTTTTCTTCTTTCCTCTCCCCCACCCCCTTTACTTTTTGGGGAGGGGGCGATGACAACGATCTTTACTCCCCCCCCCAAAAAAAAAACAAAAATAAAAGAATAAAAAACTAACCCCGAATTAAACTCGAATTACCCCGAGAAGCTTTTTATTCCCCCCTTCAGTCAAGGGTACCCCTAAAGCACAAATGCAAAGTCAAGTCCTTCAATTCCTGCTTAAGCAAAACAAGTTCAACTCCCCTCGAAGGGCATTAAAGTGATTTTTTTTTCTCTTCCCCCCCCCCCCTCTCCCTTCCCCTCCTCTTTGCACAGGGACCTTTTTTTTTCCCCCCTCTCCTCTCGCAGTGCCCCAAAGCGACGCGATTTGGGAGGACAAAGCGGCCCCGAGGCTGGTGGTGCTGCTCGGTTTGGTGCGAAAGCATTGGGAATCGGGGAGGGGGAGTTTGCGCGGGTTTATTTTTGGGGAGGGGGGGAGTAGGGAGAGGTGGATTATATTTGAGGTTTCCAATCTGGATGCTCTCCTGTTTTCCTGATGGGATTGTGGATGGGAAGGCTTAAAAAATCAAAAGGGAATAACCTCCCACCCCAAGCAAAGGCTCAGCACTGCTCGGTCCCCAGCCCAGCCGAGTGGAAGTCACCCGCACGGTGCCTTCTGGTTTTCGGTTGAGGACGGCAGGGATTAAAAAGAAAAGGGAACCCCCCCCCCAAATGCTCTTCGTTTGCACCCACTCCAACACCCCCCACATACACCCCCCCAGGCCCCGTGAAACGCGAACCGACTTCAGGCTTTCGTGATAGACCTCGAATTCACCACAGGATGAGCTTGAGAGGATGTTCCCAGGCGTGTTTCTGATTAAACGAGTGGGAAAATGGGGGGAGAAAGAAAATAAAGGGGGGGGGGAGGTATTAGTTGGCAAAATGCCTCTTTATTTTCTGACATTTGTTCACCTTAGATTTGTTTTCTTACGTTTGTCTTCTTTTGTTTGTTTTGCTCTTTTTGTCTTCCTATGTTTTTCCTTCTCTTTTTCTTTCTGTTTTTTTTTTCCTTCTCTTATCTCCTTCTGTGCATTTTCTTATATTTATTTTATTTAATCCTCCTATGTTTATTTTTTTTCCCCACTCAGTGTTTCTTCTGTGTTCGCCTCTATTTATATTTCTCTTAAATGTGTTTTCTTACGTTTAGTTTCTCGTTCTTTGTACCTTGTACTTCGTATCTCACACTTAGTATCTTACACTTAGTATCTTACACTTAGTATCTTAGTTTCTTATACTTATTTTTTTATACTTAATTTCTTACCCTTTTCTTCTTACATTTATTTTCTTATATTTTTACTCTTATTGCCTTCCCCCCCCTTCTTTTGTCTTCTTCTGTTTTTATCCTTATTGTGCTCATTTGCTTCTGCTTTTCCCTGTTCTATTTATTTCCTTCTACTTATTTTCTTCTACTTATATTCTGTTGCTCCTTACCTTTATCTTGTTGCATTTATTTTCTTCCATTCATCTTCTTACCTCCATCTTCTTAACCTTTCTCTTCTTGTGTTTATTTTTGCCAAACCCCCAGCTCCAAATTCTCCTCTCCCCGGCCTAAAACCCCCTCCTAATCTTTACATTCTGTAAACTAAACCTAAAGGAAGGCGATTTTTTTTTTTTACCCCCTAAACCAGAGAAGATGCAGAGCGGAGCCATCTTCGCAGCAGATGGAGCCGCACGCCGGGGACCAAGACGAGGATGGGGGTGGGCTCCTCCTCTTTCAACTCCCACCCCCCCAAAATTAAAAACGAAACAAAGAAAAATAAAGGGGGAAAAAGAAAAGAAAAAGCACCTTTCTTTAATGAGTGTTTGCCAAACCTTCCCAAGGTTAGGAAAACTAAAGAGAGGTGCAATAAGGTGAAGCTGGGGAGGTCAGAAGCGGCAGTTAATGCCCCGTAACAGCAGCGGCTGTCCGGACAAAAGCGGCTCGTCTAGACATCCTAATAAAGGCTGCGACACTAAACAGCTTAATTTTTCTTAATTACCCCGTCTGGCTGAAGGAAAAGACTTCCGCAGTAAATAGTAAACAAATAAGGGAGCCTTGCCTAGGGAATTTAGTTTTTTCTCCCCCCCTCCCTTCTCTCTTTCCCCCTCCCTCTCTCCCTCTTTCTCCCCCTACACCCCCACGCCCCCCCCCCCTCCTTTTTTCCCTTCATCCCATCCCACCCCTTCTCCCTCCCCTTTCTCCAAGGCTCCAGTTCAACTGCAGCACAATGAAACTGTAGGCCTAGTTCAAAGTTTTCGGCAGCTAAAATGGAATGCTCGCTGTAAAATCCAAGTTTATGGACCATGTGGGAGTTTACAGCAGCATTAAGCATCAGCGCCATGTAGGAAAAGGGCTGTTAATGTTCTGGGGAGGGAGCGGGAGGGAAGGGGGGGGGGGGAAGAAAAGGGCTGCAAGAGGACGAAGGCGAGATGCGGGGGGGGGGGGTCAGTGAAGATGCTTTGGGTACCACATTGCCTACAATCAGAATGTCTGTATCTCGCCATACTCAGGGTGGTTGTACCTACGGGAAGGGTGGCACAGAGGAGTGAGGGGAGGGTTGGATTTTGGGGGGGGGGGGGGTGTGTGTGAGTGTCGGTTCTCAGTTAACAGCAGGAAAGGCGAGGCGGGGGTGGGGGGGAAATCCCAGCAAAATGAGCCTGGTGAGGGCTTTTCCCAGGCGAGTCAAGGGTATGGAGGGGTGGGAGCAAGACCCCCAAGAAGAAAAAATGTGAATATATGATGTCTTTGAACTTCAATAAAGTCAAGTCCATCACCTTTAACCCTTTTGTAATAAAGCGGAATCCGGGGGTGGGGGTGGAGGGTAGCGGAGGAGGGGGTGTCGCGGCTCCCCGGCCGCCCCGCCTCCAGGAAAGCGAGGAAGGAGGTGGTGTCGAAGTGGGGGGTGGGGGCCAGGTTGTTGGTGTGGTGGCTTTGTGAGTTTGTTGGTCGGGTTTATTTTTTTTTTTCACCCCCCAAAACTCTAATTTTGGCGTTTATGATGCTTAATATTTAACTCAGCCGCGCAGGTTTTAATGCGTTTCGGGGCAGGTTTAACGCAGCCGCCGCAGCCCCTTTATTGTTGTTGTAAACCTTTGGGTATCTTTAACGCATGGAAAGTTTTTATAACTTTGTTTGGTGTAAAACTTTTACAAGTTTTTCTTCTTTGGTTTGTTGTTTGGCTTTGGGGTTTTGGGTTGTTGGAGGTTTTTTCCTTCCACTTTTTCTCCCTGTTTATTTTTGTTTGATTTGGATTTTTTTTTCTCCCTTTTTTCCCCCTGATTCTTTCTTTCTCTGTTTCTTTCTCTCTTTCTGTCTTTCTCTTTCTCTCTTTCCCTTTCCCTCTCTCTCTTCTTCCTCTTTTCCTTTGATTCTTTCTCTTTCTCACTTTTTCTCTCATTCTCTCTTCCCCTTTCTTTCTCTCTTTCTCTTTCTTCCTCTTTTCCTTTCATTCTTTCTATCTCTTTCTCACTTTATATCTCATTCTCTCTTTCCCTTTCTTTCTTTCTTTCTTTCTTTCTTTCTTTCTTTCTTTCTTTCTTTCTTTCTTTCTTTCTTTCTTTCTTTCTTTCTTTCTTTCTTTCTTTCTTTCTTTCTTTCTTTCTTTCTCTTGTTCTCGTTCTTTCTCCCTTTTTTCTCCCTTCTTCTCTTCTGTTCTCTTCTCTTCCCCTCTTTCTTTCATTTCCTCCCTTCTTTCTTTTATTTGTTGCCTTCCCTCCTGCTTCCCTTCCTTCCTTGCCTTTTCTTCTTCCCCAGTGCCCAGCACATTCAGCCTTTTCCAGCACCTTTTTTTCCCACCTCGAGTGTCCATCACAATCAAAGCTCCCTCATAGGCTGGGGAGCTCACTCAGAGCCCCGTGTTAATGACCCCCAGACTAATTAGGAAGGGCCTTTCTCTGTGACGTTCAAAGTCCCCAACCCAGCCTGGTTCCCATCGCTCCCTGGGTTTCCAGCACAATATCTTGGGAGCAGCTCCGGGGGACTCTGTGGTGAAATATGGCCGGAGAGGGATGGAGGCGAGAAAGGGTGGGGGACAGCGGCTCCTAATTGGCTTCTTGTGGGGTAATAATGTTCAGTTATGTTGGCTTCTAGGCAGAGCAGATTAGTTCCATGAAAACTAAACAAATAAACAAAAACAAAGAAAGAAAGAAAGGGGGGGGGGGGGATAAGGAAAATAGAAAAAGAAGCAGGAAAGATGAAAGGAAGAGCGAAAAAAATAAGAAGGGGAAAGAAAAAGAAAGGAACTGGGAAGAAAGAAAATAATGGAGGAAAAAAAGGAAAACGAAGAAGAAAGGAAAGGAAAATAAAAAAGGGAGGAACCAAGAAAATAAAGGAAAAAATGATTATTTTTTTTTTTAATGGGAGAAAAATAATTAGGAAAGAAGAAAGAAGAAAAAAAGAAACGTGGCTGGGGAGGGAGCTCTGTAGGAGCTGCATGTGCTGGATGGGAGCATTTAGGCATCCTCGCTCTGCTGGATAGGGGCTCAACCCCCTAAGACACCACACAGCTTGCACCCAACGCACCCCAGAGCTCCCCTCCAGCGAAGGTGCCAGGGCTGTAACCTTGACTGTGCCAAGGCGAACCCTCCTCGGGGATCAGGAACCAAGCTCCTTCTGCTCGCTGCCCAGCACCGAGGTGCGGCTCCCAGGAGCCGCGAGGGGAGAATCCATCCTTTGGAGCATTCCCACTTTTCCTCATGGCTTTGACGCTAGGATGCAACTTGGCCAGGGCTGGGAATTCGCAAAAGCCGAGAAGAAGCTGAGTGGGTTTTGGCAAGATGGACTCGGCTCGAGCATCAATTGAGCTAATTCTCGCCTCTGGATCCCGCCATGAAATACTTTGATTTGTGTCCAAGGAACTTTTCCAGGAGCAATAATGCTCCCGAGGGGAGGGGACAGGCACCCTCCCTGCTCCTGAAGCCCTCTTCCAAGACCCTCGTGGGCCATAATCTTGGCGAAAAGAGAATAAATTTGGTTCTCCTGAAGCGACGCTGAATTTGCTGCTGAAATATTGAGAAGCCATCGGCAAAAGGAGGAGGGAGGGGAAGGAAGAAGGTGCGGGGTTGGGGGGGGGGGGGGGTGGGGGCGACAGTTTTGGGGGGAAGGAATTAAGGATTTGCAGCACCACGATTGGGATTTGAAAGCTACTCCTGAAAACCATCAGATCCTCCCCAAACAGAGCCCTCTGAAGAAACAGAGCTTCAAAGAGAAATGAAAACCCTCCCAAAAGAAATAGAAGCTCCCCAAATAGATCCTCTTTTCCCCAAAAAATAGACACCCTTCCCCCTGCCAAAAAAATACAAACCCACCAGAATAAATTAGGCTTCCAAACGTAAATAGATCCCCCCCAACAAATACATAGACCACCAAAAATAGGCCTCCAAAACCAGATCCCCCAATTAATAGACCCCAATAAATAAACAGACCTCTACAAAGCAAATAAATCCCCTCCCTAAACAGACCCCCCCCCAAATCGGCCTCCAAAAGCAGATCTTCCAATTAGTAGGCCCTCAAAAATATGTCTCAAAAAAAATAAGTAACTCTCCCCCCCAAAAAAAAGACCTCTAAAACCAGATCCCAGACTCACAGCCTACCAAAAATAGACCCCCACAAAAGACCTCCAAACCCAGACCTCAAATCGATAGAGCTCCAAACACAGACCTCCCTCAAACCCAGATCTGCCAACTAACAGACCCCCAACCCCCCCCTCCAAATACATCGACCTCCAAAAATCCCTCATAAATCTGTAGCACTCTCAATATAAACTCCCCAAAAGGGCGACCCTTCCCCTCCAAATAATCAGACCTCCTCCAAAGATAAACAGCCCCCCAAAAAAAGGGAGATGGGGAAGGGGAGAGCAGAGGACTGCACTGCCCTTCCACCTCTTGAGACCCTCTTAAACCCCCCTGATTGAGGTGATTTTGCCCCAAAATGGCGGCTGGGGAAGGTCTGGCTCAGCTGCCTTCCAGAAGTAGGGTGTGTAGGGGAGGGGGGGGGGTTGGTTGGTTCTGGGGGGGGGTGCTCAGCAGATGTCAGCTGGAAGCACGTTCCTCTGCTCCTGAGAACTCCTCAATTACAACACGAAACCACCAGAATGCGGTTTGCAACCTCAGCAGGGGCTTTTATTTTTTGCTGGTGTTTTTTTTCTCTTGTTCCCCCCCCCCCCCCCCCCCCCCCCCTTATTTCTTTTTAATCCAGAGCTGAGGAACGAAGCTTCTGATGAAGACCATAAAAAAAACACCCCCAAAACCAAACTCCATTTTATTTATCTAAGGGGGGGGGGGAACCCAAATCATCAGAAGGGAGACTTAATGTAAACATCGCATTTGTTTATGTGCTACAAGTAGCGAAGTAGATTTGTATGTTCTAATTGATATCCCCCCCCGAAAAATTGTTGGCCCAAATTCCTCGCTCCAGATCAAGGCATCCGTGCTCAAGGACATCTGCGGTCCTCTGGTGTAAAGATGTGCTTGATCCAAACCGTATGTGAGTCCTCAAATGTGCTTAAACCGACCCAAAAAAGGCCTTTGTGCTGCAGAAAAAGGGAGATGCTCGAGGTTATCCCTCAGGGCGAAGGGTGCAGGTATGGGGGGGTTGGGGGGGGGGGGGGGGAGGAAAAACTTGCGTATTAAAAAGGGGAATTATGGCGGAGTTTAGAGTCAGTTTAATTTAAAACTCCATTTAAATCCCATTCCCTTCTCCCAGAAATTCCCTTCCCGCTCACGTCGTGCTCAATCCCCTCCAATCCCTACGACGCCGCCTCCAATTTTTAAGCACATCCAGCAAAAAGAAAATCAGAAGCTCAGGATCCAGTTCTGCTTTCTCCAGTTTAGTTGCAAGCTGGAGGTGTGAAAATTGTATTTATTCGGGTTCCCACCCCCACTCCTCTCTCCCCACCCCCCAAAAAAAAAAATCCTTTTCCCGAAGGGTTCCCAATAAATTCTCTTCCTTGCTCCAGCAGAATCGGAGCTGTTGATCATTTCACCCTCTCGCTGCTTCGAAAAGGTAAACTGCAACACTACTATTCATTTGGAAGCTCCCAACAACCTGGTGCCAGATCAAGGACTGGCGTCTAAAATCCGTTTTGCCAAATCCATTTTCCTATCAGCAGACGGACGAGGAGGAAAAAAAAGTGGGAAAGAAGGAAAGGAAAAAGAGAAAAAGAGAAAAAGAGAAAAAAAAGAGGAAAAAAAAAGAGAAAAAGAGAGAAAGAGAGAAAGAAAAAGAGGAAAAGAGAAAGACAGAAGGAGAAAAAGAGAGAAAGAGATAAAGAGAAAAAGAGAAAAAGAGAGAAAGTAAAAGAGAAAAAGAGAAAAAGAGAGAAAAAGAGAAAATCTTTGAGGTTTGTTCATCCCTCGCAGAGGCAAAGCCACAAATTACAGCTTTCAATTTTTGGTTCTCTCTCTCTCTCTCTTTTTTTAGCACCTCTCAGCGTTATCCTTTGCCTCGTTCAACTTCCCTTTTTTGTTGTTGTTGTCTCTTTTGTTTTTGGTCTTGTTAAGTTTTGGGCTGTTTCTTTTTTTTTTGTTGTTAAAGGCTTTCCTTAAATTCTCTTCGCTTTTGTTAAAGGCTTTCCTTAAATTCTCTTCGCTGATAACTTCTCATTTATTTTGCGACACGAGGCGCAGGCTGAGAAAAATGATTAAAAATAATGAAATAATAAAAATAATAATAATAATAATAAGAATAATAATATAATCGCCTTTTGATTCTCCTAACGTGCCCTAATCCACATTTTTCCGAGCTTCAATGCACGTTCCCACAGCTCCCACCCACATTTCCCCACCTCTTGCTAGAAAAAAAATTCTCTTTAATTTTATTATTCTTTCTTTTTTTATTTAAATGGAATTAGGGAGCAAGATTGAAATGTATTAAGGCGGCTGGCAAATTAAAGGAAACATTTCAACACTAAATAAACCCCTTCCAAAATCCCCCCGTGTCACCTCCTTGAGCTCTGTCACCTTTTCCCTTCGCTATCATAAAAAATACAGAAGAAGAAACAGAAAAAATAATCCACGCTCCCCTAATTTCTCCTTCGTGAGCAAAGCGCCGGGGGAGGGGGAATATTTTTAATTAAAAAAACCAAAACAATTAATTTAAAAAAATTAAGATCAACCCCAAAAGATCCCAAACTTCATCCTCCCAACCCATGGGTGCGATGTTGGGGGTAGGAAAAATCCAGATTTCAATCCCACCTCAAGGAACGTTAATATCGTTCCATAACTCTTTGCTTTAAGTTACTCGGGAAGAGAGAGGGAAGGGGAGGGGGGGGAAGGAAAAAGAGAAGAAGGAAGCGGGTAAGAGGGATTGTAAAGTTTGATAGATTTCTTGTGGTGATAGTTTACAGTTTCTAAGCCAACATATAAAAGGCGTGGGTTTTATTTTTGCATCCCTGTTATTGTACTCCAGTGTACTTCGCCATAAATCAGAATTATTTCCGCTACAACACGGGGCAGAAGAGCGGGCAGAAAATACAAATTTAAGGTAATCATTAAAGTCTTGCCTCCCAAATACTTCCTCCGAGCGAAAATGAATGTTTTCTCGTAAAGAAATAAATAAATAAACGAAGAAAAATTGGTTAAAGGGGAAAAAAAACCAACCCAACCTACCAAAAAAAAAAACCCCAACAACAAAAACCCAACCCCGAACGAAACACAACAAAATAAACAACCAAAGCAAACCGAACCAAAATCGACAAGGAGCAGAATCGCTTTGGCCACATAACTCATGGTTAAATAATTAGATTGAAAAGGGGGACAGGTAAAATATTCCGGAGGAGCCGGAGAGATGCTTTGTCTTGGGAATTGTGGACATTTATATCTACTCCTCGCGGTGATGGGCAGACGAGGGCGTTTGCCGGCGTCTACCCTCCTCCCCCCACCGCCCGCCCGGCTCCTTCTTCAGCCCCTAGTCCTTAGCAGCTCCCCTGCCATCCCTAAGGCCGATTTGGGGATGTTTCAGGGCAATTGCTCTGTCTGTGGAGCTGGGGACAATGGGAGGACGCGGGGACAACACCCACACCCCACCCCAAACCTCCCCCCCATTCCCCGGGGAGAAGAGGAGCCGTGAAAGGGAAGGGCAAAAGCTCACTTTGTGGTTTGATTTTTAGTGCGTCAGGGTTAAAATAAAGCCTCCAAACTGGCCCCGAAAGGCCAAGTTGGACCGGAGAAGGGGAGTAGCTTTCTAGGAAAGGCAGAGGAGCGAGGGCCTGACCGGGATGAGCAGCGGAGGTGGGGATGGATCCCCGAAAAGGGCGTAAAATTCCGGGTGGGTTATTAAGGTCCTTTCCCCGGCTCGAGTCTCCCCTTGTAAGTTTTAACAGCGTTTTGTGGGTATTTATTTTCCGTAATTAGAGCAGAGCGTTTTTCCCAACGGGGGTTCCACTTAGGCTGATGAATTTTATTTCTCTCCCCATTAATGACCCATGTTTATCATACTTCTAATTATTTTTAACTTTAAACAATATTCGGTCTCCTGGAGATGCTTCTGTGCTGCTTCTGAGCACCAGTTTCCCTTTTCCCACGATCAAAACCCCCTCACGCTGACGTTCGGAGCCATATCCAGGTTGTATTTTGATGAATAATTTGACTTATTTTTTAAGCCAGTCTACTTTTATCTTTTATCCCCTTTCGAAGATGCTGAAACCTTCCAGATAGCTCCTCGGTACCTTGCTGGGGCTAAAAAAAAACTGTTACACAAAACGGTGTAAATCTCGATCTTTATACTCACAACGTTTACACGTTCCTAAAAATGAGGTTTCCAGAACCAGGTTTTGTTTTGTTGTTTTTGGGTTTTTTAACTCCTTTTATTTTCTCTCCAGCAAACCTCAACGAGAAGGTTTTGCTCAAGATGCTCTTTAGTGAAGCTCCTGGTTCAGCAGAGAAGCGAATTCCAATTGTTTAATGTCACCTTTGGTGCGTTTCGAGCATCTCCTTCTCGTCGCTCTCGCCAGAAGCACAAACCAGAAGAGAGGCTGAGAAAATAAAAGCTAAGAGGGAAACATCTGATCATCAGGCAGACGATAGAGGAAGATATGAGGTCAAATGGTTGTGTCCCCCCAAAATGCACTGTTTGAGCAGTGGAAATTATTGGGCAGCCACATCAGCTGCAAAAGTAAAGTGGGGGAGGGGGGGTGGGAAATCAAACCGAAAAGGGGGAAAAAAGTCAAAACAGAGAGGGGGAAAAAAGTCTAAACAGAGAGGGGGAAAAAAGTCTAAACAGAGAGGGGGAAAAAAGTCTAAACAGAGAGGGGGAAAAAAGTCTAAACAGAGAGGGGGGAAAAAGTCAAAACAGAGAGGGGGAAAAGTCGAACCAAAGGGGGGAAAAATGTCAAATCAGAGAGAACAAAGCCAAATCCGGGGAACAAAGTCGTATCAGGGGGAACAAAGCCAAAACCGGAGAACAAAGTCATATCAGGGGGAACAAAGTCAAATCCGGGGAACAAAGTCATACCAGGGGAAACAAAGTCAAATCCGGGGACAAAGTCGTACCAGGGAAAACAAAGTCAAATCCGGGGAGAAAACAAAAGTCAATTTAAGGGGGGAGGTGGTAGGGGAAGAAAGCCAAAGGAAGGGGAACAAAGTCAAACTAAAGGGAAAAAAAGTAAAATATGAGGGAACAAAGTCAAACCAGGAGGGAGGGAAAAGTCAAACCAGCAGGAGAATTCGAACCAAGAGATGGGGGAAAAAATCTCACCAGACAAAAAGGAAAAAAAAAAAAAAGACGTCAAATCAGGAGGGAAAAAATTCAGACCGAAGTGGGGAGTGGGGGTGGAAAACGCAATATAATACAAAATTGCATTTGGTCTTTAATTTCATCACCTATAAATGAGAAAATATTGGCTCCCCTACTAAAGTTTTATTCTTTGCTTATAAATATTATGTGGAATTTTCGTTGGATATCATAAAACGGAACGATTTCTATCAAACTGGTTTAAAAAGACCTATGCAGATAACACAAATAGAGGCAATAAAGTCGCAAATAGCTTTCCAGGGGGAACCAAATGGCGTCTGAAGGCTAAGGAAAGCTTTGCCTGGGCAGGGGAAGGGGCGCACGGACCAGGATTAGCCACTTTGAGGCTTTTTTCGGCCTAAAGATGTTACCTCTTGCCCCACTTGATGCGGAGCGAAGACCCCGCAAGGCTCTTGAAAGTTAAGTCGAGGGAGGAGGAGGAGGGGTGTGGGGGGGGGGAGGTTGGATTTTACAGCCTTGCTTTTGAAAATCTTTGGGAAAACAGCTTTGCAGACGTGAGAATATTTAAGCAGGACTTTGCTCTAAACCGTTACAAATCACCCCAAACGGTCAAGTTCCACTTTCTCTGTCTCAAAGTACTTTTTTTTTTCCTTCACGATTTTGCTCCTTTTTTTATTATTATTCTTTTTCCCCCTTCCTTTCCTTTCTTTCTTCCTTCCTTTCCTTCTTCCTTTCTGCTTTTTCCCCTTCTGTTTCTTTATTTCCCCCTTCTTTTTCCTTCCCCCCCTCCCTTTCTTTCCCCTTTATTTTCTCCTTTTTCTCTCTTCCCTTCTCTTCCCCTCCCCCCCCCTTTTCCTTATCGAAGGTGGCGTTTTCTTTTTGTTTCCCTTGAAAGTGACTCTGAACCCGTCTCTTTCTAACCGTAATGATCTTGAAATTCCGGGCTTACTCCCCCTTTTTTATTCATTTATTCGCCATTGCCCTCACCCGGCGCTGCACCCAAAAATCAAAGGTCACCCACCAGCTCTGCGACACCCCGGGGCGGGGGTGGTGGAAAAAAATATTTAAACCCTTAATGAGCTTCATTCCTGCACGATAATAAAATCACCACGAAAATAAAGTTGAAGGGTGGAGAGGGAGCGATACCTACGAAGGTTTCAATTCCGCCGTATTTAAAGCACTACATTTTGCTGGGAGAAGCAAAATTGCGACGAAAACAACAACTTGAGCTGCCATCGCGGGGAACTGAGCCACGAAAGAGGAGAGAGGAAATATTGGAGGGAAAAAAGTAACTTTTCCTCCTGAAATCACCTCAGGGAAAAAAAAATAATTCAGGAAAAGAGGGGGGGGGAAATTCAAATTCAATGAAACCAAATCGGGAAAGTTGCAGGTTTTAAAGCTTTCTGCCTGATATTTAGTTAGTCCCAGGTTGGATATATTAAGTTTTTCCCCCTCCCGGAGAAAAGAGGGAGCAGGAGGGAGAGAGATGGAAGGGGAAAGAACCCACCACACCACCGCTCTCCCTCTGAAAGTCGCTCCCTTCTTCCAAATTCGACCCATTTCCCCCCCACCACCTCAGCGAGGAATATCTTGTTTTTTCCCCTTTCCCTTCTCCCCACCCCTGCACCGCAGCAGACATCCCATTTTATCCCAGAAACTTAAGACAGTTGGGGAATGAAAGTGGATAATTAAAAAAATCTGGCTTCGCAGAGGCTGGGAAGGGGAAGCTGCTTTGCTGCGGGAAGGAGGAAAGGGGAAGGGGGGGAGGAAAAAAAAGGGATAAATAAAGCAAAAGTAGAAGGTTTCCTTCTTTCTCCTCGTTTTTAAAGCTGCTTGGGAAATACCCAACCTGCTCTGAGAAGCATTGGGGTGTCGGGAAACGCCTGGCTGGAGGTTCCCTGAATTGTACCCCGATTTTTTTTTTCCCTCACCCCCTCCTTTCCCTTCCCACATCTTGCAACGGCAAAAGCAAAGCGGCGCCGAGCGCAACCCCCCGCAGCAAAACACCAACCCCCCCACCCTCCAAACGTCAACCAACTCCCCCCCCCAAAATACAAAACAAAACCAACACCCAAATAAATGTGATAAGCACCAAGGAGAGAGAGGAAGGTAAAAGCCAAGCGGGGGAAGAAGAGAAGAAGGGGGGAAGCAACAATTAAATATCTTCAACGGTGTGTGTGTGGGGGGGGGGGGCACAAAATTCTGAGAATACAGAGAAAAGGGTGGGGGGAGGAAGGGTTTTGGAGTTGTCTTTCTTTTTTAATTGGTCTATGTTTGTTTTCTTTCCATCAAATTTAAAAAGGAAAAATGAATTTTCCCTTCCCCCCCTTCTAATGCTTTTTTCTCCCCCTCCCTTTTATTTTTATGTTTTCTTTCCCCTCCCTTTTATTTTCTATTCCTTTCCTATTTTTATTTATATTTTCCCTTTTTCTTTCTCATTTTTTTCCTCCACCCCCCCCCCTTCACAATTTCCTATTTATTTCCTTCATTATTAATTTTTTAATTCATTGTCCGATTCTTTCTTTTTTTTAAGGGCATTTTTCTCCCCCTCCCCTCCCTTTGCCCCCTTCCCACGCGTGGCTCCATTGGTAAACAAACGAGCGGGAGGGGAGCGGAGCTCTATCAGAGGATGGGTTGGGAAGGGGGGGGACAGCCTTTGTTCAACGCGAAGGTCCCGGCCCGGTGCTGGCAGATGTCGCTGTTGCTCCACGGTGCCGCTCCCGGTCCCGACAACTTGACCCCCGGTGACGTCGTCACCGTCTGAATCATCAAGGCCATTTTCAATCCTCATTGGCCTGGGCATCACGTGGGGGGGTGGAGGGGGGGAGAGCGATGCGTGGATAATTATGGTAGCTTGATATTTTTTCCCCCTAAAAAAAAGATGTCAGCCCCTGGCTGGAGTATTCCTCCTTAAAAACCCTCTCTGAAAATGTCATGTCCCAACAATGTGACTTCCAACTCGTTTTTGATGGACTCGTTGGCCGGTACCTGTAGAGGGGAGAATTATTCCTCCAGCCAAGGGATGTACATGCAGCCTGGGAGCGATTTCAGCTGCGGAGTCATGAGGAACTGTGGAATTATTCCGTCTCTTTCCAAAAGGGACGAGGTGAATAGCGCTACCTTGTCTCTCAGCACCTATCCATCCTACCTTTCTCAGCTAGACACTTGGTGTGACCCCAAAAATACGTACAGGATCGAGCAACCTGTTGCAAGACAGCTCCCATCCTGCTCCTTCCCAACCAATGTCAAGGAAGAGAATGTTTGCTGTATGTATAACGCTGACAAAAGGGCAAAAAATGCCACAGAGGCAGCCCTCTACCCCAACCAAATGCCTGAGCCTTGCCTAAATGACCATGAAGTCCCCGTTCCTAGCTACTACCGAGCAAGCCAAGGTTACCCCTCCATGGAGAAGACGTCAAACTGCAGCAATCCAAATGAGTTTGAGGCAAGTTTTGAATCCAGGGCGAGCCTGAACCCAAGGAATGAGCATCTGGAACCAGCACCAGCACCACCACCACCTCCTCCTCCACCACCTCCTCCGCCTCCCCCGGTGGCTAAAGTGAGTTTCCCCGAAAACACAAAAGCAGATAATCCTCAGAACACATCCACCAACGAAATTAAAACCGAAAAAAGCGCCCCAGCACCCAAAATAAACCCTTCGGAAGCAGAGAAAGAGCTGCACAAAAACACTGACACCAGCACTGACAATTCTGACAATGAAGCGAAAGGTAAGGGGACTCCTTCATTACCAGCGGCTAATTTCAGTAATTAGTGATCAGCCGTGGCTAATAAGAGCAGAAGTAAGGCGAGTGCGGAGCAGCACGCTTCTCTGCCAACTTCTCCTCCAGAAATTGGCACCGAAACGTTCTGTATTGTGGCTGGTTTTTGTGTTCTGGAAGGGGTGGGGGGAGGAGGAAAAAAATTATTCTCTTCTTTGAAACGCGTTGGAAATGTTGTTTGTAAATATATATCTAAGAGCTTCGGGTGGGGGAAGCAAAAGGAGCGAGGAGATATTCGAGACCTCCTCCTCTTGTTGGTTACACCGAGAAAATTCGCTGTGCACGTATTTCTGACACTCACCCCCCCCAAAAAGAAAACCCACCAAACCCAACACCCCAATTTAATTTGCCCCTTGCAAGCCTTGCGGTGTCATAAGGCGAAGTGGTTTTGCTTGTGAAATGGCAGAGATCTGGTGGTTGGGGTTGCTTGGGGGGGGAAAAAGGGGGTGGGGTGCTGTTTAGGAGGTTCATTTTGTTGGAGGTAGATGAACCTTGATGGGTCTCCCCCCCGCCCCCCCCCCCCCCCCCCCCAAACACTTCTCATATCGCTTTTCGTGCAAAAGCTTCATTCCCCTGTGCTCAGCGAATTTTGTCGCTTTGGGCTTTGCTCAGCGTTAAAGTGAGGTGGGGGGGGAAAGGGGGGGGCAAAACATTAAAAAATCCTAAAACAACAACAACAAAAAGCCCCAAAGATGAAGATGCGCAGGGTCTGGTTTGCAGGGGCAAACATTTCAGGCTGGAGTTGGGGCTCTGAGCTTGGGAGACCCCGAGGAGAAGAGGGTGTGGGGGGAGAAGGAGCAAAAGCTGTTTTGTATTCTTGATTTTCGGTTGTCTCTTTTTTTTTTTCCTTAAGAATTGAGGTCTTGTTGGCGAAGGCGAAAAATGTTTTGTGTGTGTTGAGCAGATGGTTTAAGTTTGGGATTTTGTGCAACGAGGCTTTCATGGAGTGCATTTTATTGTCACTGTAGACGTCGCATATGGCTGGAAATCTCTCTCTGTGTGCGTGTGAATATTCGGGTTTATTCCTAGTCTGGTTTGAAGCCAGGTGGGTTCAGAGGCTTCTTGCAGGTCGTTAAATGGAGGTGATGTGAAGGAATGGCTTCGGTTTTCCTCCAAAGTTGGGAGAAAAACCTCTCTCAAGACTCAACAGCGGGTTGCATGCACTGCCCTGTGGTGTAGGGATGAAAATATTGGCCGCGTGTCCAGCTTTGGGCTATAATTGGGGCTCCAGCAGCACGGCTGGGCTGTATGGCCACGTATGTGCATGTGGAGCTACATGTGTGTGGGTTGCATGTGGACCTCCATGAGCACACACCTCGGAGCTGGGGCAACCAGCAAAACCTGTCCTCTGGCGTTTTCCTCCTTCCAAGTTGGCCCCGTTTAAAACCCACTCTCAAAAAACAAACAAACAAACAAAAAACCTCCACCCAAACCAAACAACAACAAAAAAGCTAAACCAAAAAAAAAATCCCTTAATGTAAAATTAATTTTTTATTACTTTCCTATTTTCATTCCTCTTTTCTTTGTGGCTACCATTCCGCATCCAAAGGGAAACGATTTTGTCTGAGAGTTGAGTCAAGATTACAACCACAAACACACCCCAAAAAGGGGGGAAAGAAAAACCAAAAGGCAAAGTCAAGGTTATCAAAACCCCTGCAAACTTATCTTGCACAAAGCACCTTCAAGGTCCACGCCAAGAGAGGTTTTGGTGGGAGTTAACCCGAAGGCAAGATCGTATCAGGGTGGATTCGTAATTGGGGCGGAAATAAAGAATTAAATCAAGGCAGATAAAAAGGTTTCCTTTTTTTTTTTTTTTGCTTCGGATGTTCACTGTAAAATGGGTGCGTGGAGAAAGAGGTGGTTCCCCCCGTTTATTTATCCCCCCCCCCTTCCTTTTCCAAGGCGTGTCGCCTTTGCAAGCGTTTTCAAATGGTCTGATCCGATTTGGGGCCGATTTGGTTTGTTTTCTCTTACTTCTTCCTAAAATCATTCCTCGCTTCGTTTTGGTTCGTTTCTGTTGAATCTGAATTTCAGTTCGTGTGGAAGGCAAAAGGTTTTACTCCTCTAATTCAAGAAACGGGGGGGGGGGGGGGGGGTGGGAAGGTGTTGGGTATTTTTTTTCCCCCCCAAAGGGGTGTCCAAGGCTTGGTGACATTCAAGGCTTTCTTCCAACGACAAAGTGTGTTCATGTCTCCTCAACATCATTTTAAAGGTGTCTTTGGCTAAATCCAGGGTTTTTCTCATCAACAGCATTTTAAAGGTGCCTTTGGCCAAATCCATGTTTTTTTCCCTGTTGATTTCTCCGTCCGCTGTACCGAGGAGGTTGATTTCAATTTCAAGATCCGCTTTAAGATTGGGGGGTTGAGATATTTTAGGTAGAAACCATGGTCCGGCTGCTGGTGCCAGGATTTTCTCATGACCAAATTCAAAGCCCAAGGATTCGCTGTGTTTATTTATGTACGTGTGAAATACGTTCGCCTCCGCGGAGTGTCTGAGTGAGGATCCCGGAGAGTGAGCAGAGTGTAAATGGGATTAAAATTAACTCCGAATTTACCTGGAGATGCCCGAGCAGCTCATCAAGGCAAATCCCTTTCATTTCCACCCCGGTTCACTGGAAAACGCATTTTGATGGCAAAAGGCTGCTCGGGGGATCTCCAGGATGAGCGAAAATAGGTTTGTTTTCTCCCCAGATCCTTCGCTCTCTGAGGTTCATTTCCAAAAGCAAAGATTTTTAGACCGAGATAAATAACGTTTGGGGTTTTCGGTGGGATTTTTTTTTTTGGGGTGGCAAAGGATGTCTTGGGGGAAGTTCTTCTCACCAAAACATTCTAGCCTGCTTCAAACTAGCACACCCCGAGAGCTCCCCAAAATCCTATTGCCGCTGGGGGTTATTTTAAATGAACGATATTTAAATCCCTTCCATCCACTTTAGTGAAGCCAAAATCCTTTTCCTACCACGATATCCTCCGTTCACCCGCGGCTGTATCTCCGCGCCTGAGAGGTGGAGGTGCGCTCTGCTACCACCAATTTACCCTCAGGCTGCAAATAGCTCCAACCACCGCCTTTATTTTTATCCTCCTAGGAAGAAAACCTCTCCAAGCACCCTGTCTGCTTTTTGTTTGTTTGCTTGTTAGGGTGGTTGGGTTTTTTTTTTTTTCACTCCTAGGGTAGCAAACAGCTCCAACCACTCCCCATTTTTACCTTCTCCAAACCCGCTTTCTATTTTTCATTCCCTAAACCCAGAGGAGAGCAAACCACCCTGGTTTTATTTTCTTTTCAACCCAGGGGCGAGCTGCTCTCACCTAAGTATTTCCTCGGGAAGCTTTCATACTTCCAGATCGATTTCAATTTTTATTTTTTCCCTCACATTACTTTTTAAAATTTTTTTTTAAAATTATTATGATTTGTTTTGGGGTCTTTTGCGGAAAGCCACTCCCCTCCTGCTGGCTGGCCACGACTAAACGGAATACACTTAAATAAAGCAAGCGATGAGATGCTATGGGGAAGGAGCAGCCAGCAAATATTTTGATTTTTTTTTTCTCATTTATTTCCCCCCTCATTGATTATTTTTTTGTGGCTCACGAAGCTACAAACGGGGGTAAGTTCTCTTTTGCCCTTACCCCGGTACTTATGTGACGCTGTTATTTTTAACAGAGGATATAAAGGCAGAAAACACTACAGGAAATTGGCTGACAGCAAAGAGCGGAAGAAAGAAAAGGTGTCCTTACACCAAGCACCAGACGCTGGAGCTGGAGAAGGAATTCTTGTTCAATATGTACTTGACCCGTGAGCGCCGCCTGGAGATTAGTAAAAGCATAAACCTGACAGACAGACAAGTCAAAATCTGGTTTCAGAACCGCAGGATGAAACTCAAGAAAATGAACAGAGAAAACCGAATCCGCGAACTGACTTCCAATTTTAATTTCACTTGAGCGTCCTCCGTCCCCTTGCTCAGGGGAGGAGAGGGAAGAGAAAGAGAGGAAGAAGTTAAACCACAAATCCTTGTGCGGTTGATGGGGGTGGGGGGGGGTGGGGGGGGGAGGGAGGGATTTTTGCTTTATTTTATTTCCATTCTTCTTTTATTTCTTTTTTTTTTCCCCTTCCCTATTATTTCCCTTCCCCCCTCCCATTTTTTTTCCTGGGTATAAAAAAGCGAACGCCAAAAGGGATGGACTTGGAGTGAGGATTTGGGTTGGTAGGGAGAAGACGCAGCAGTTTGAGCATGAGGAATAGATATTGCATCCGTGTTTCTATGTAAAATAAAAGATGAGGAGGTGGTCGGTGTGAGTAGGGGGGAGGGCAAAAAAAAAAACAACCAACCCCAACAACCCCAATCCAACCAATCCACCTTCTGAAACGTTTAAGTTATTTCCGTGCAGCACAAAGCAGAGGGGAAAAAAAAAAGGAAGAAAAGGACCTTTCTCTATGCATTTTATGTTTAGGATAAATAGATGCGTCCAAAAGTTTGCTTTTCATATCCTAGTGTAGAGCTTTGCCTATTGTATATTACACACCAAAAAAAAAAGAAAAAAAAAAGAAAAAAAAAAAAGAAAAAAGAGAGAAAAAAAAAAGAAAAAAGAGAGGAAAAAAAAGACAACACAAAAAAAAAGACAAAAAAAAAGAAAGAAGATGGATTTCATATGTCTGTAAATTCAAGTTGCAGTGGGAACATGCTCACATCTCCTCTAGCTACGCAGTTTCTGCCCATCAAGTGATGTTCTCCACCATATATTTAAGGAAGCAAAATAAAAAAAGGCTAAAAAAATAAAAAAGTAATAATTAAAAAGAAATAAATAATAATAATAATTAAAAAAAGCACTGTGGGTATCTTATGATGAAGGAGGAAAAAAAAAAAAAGAGGGGAGGGGGGAGGAGGGGAGGGGTAAAAAAGAAATAATGATTAAAAAGAAACCACCAAAATCT
>NW_026974538.1:336046-361046 GCF_015220805.1 Pogoniulus pusillus | reverse complement strand
TTTAATCCCCTGGTTGCCCCCTGAACCGCTTTTTAAGCATTAAATGATAATGATAATAATAAAAGGTGGCCGCTTCCTGCTTGGTCACCCTCAGGAATTGGAATGTTTTGGTTTTTTTGAGGGGGAGATACTGGCACAATGGTGCTGGTGGTGATGGTGATGATGATGGTGGGAGAGGGCTCCTGTTGCCATCTTCTGCTGAGCTTCCCTGGCTCTTAAACCCGAGAAGTTGCAGCGGATTCTGGTTTTGGAAGAACAAAGCTGAAAATATAGGCTACTTTATATATATATATAAAATTCTTTTCCTCCCAACTTCAACTTCTCCTGCACTCTGTTTCTATGCTAGAGATAAAACTTAACAACCTTTTTTTTAAACTCCTTTCCTGTTTTTAATATTATTATTTATTTTATTATTCCTTATTCCTCTTTCCCCCTTTTCCATGCCCTAATCAGAGTCTGGGGGTTTCACTTTCAAGACCACGGTTCCCATGTCGCTGCTGCTGCAGCTGGGATTAAGACTTACTTTTTAGTAAGGAAACCTAAAAACCATAGAGGAAGAAAAATCAGGCGCCTGTGTTACATGAGCAGGGATTAGAAGGGGAGAGGATGTGTTATTTTACACCTTTCCCCCCCTCCCCCCCCAAAAAAAAAGCGATGTTAAAGTTGCAAAAGTTCTATCTGCGACTGAGCGTTTCGAGGAGGAAAAAGAAAAAGGAGAAAGGGAGAAAGAGGAGGGGAGAAAAGCAGATAAAAAAGGCAAATCACGGCCGAGCTGAAGGCTAAAGAGTGCGGGGTCCTCTGTGTGCGTGATGTTGGAAAGATGGCCAGGGAAAGTAAATTTGTGGCGAGCAAAAAGAGTATTTAGAGAGCAAAACCCGCTGAGGGTAAGCAAGAGCTTGGCAGAGGTTTGTGTGTGTTGGTATCTCAGAAATACAACCCGGTCCGGTGGGCACTGGTTTTAGGGTGAAAAAGCGCAGGTTGGCGTGGAGAAATAAAGTCTGAATTTCGGAAGAGTTGGGATTTTCGAGGGCTGGCAGCTTCGCCCGGGGCAGGGTGAGAGCTGGCTGGAATGGTGGATTTTAGAGCTGCCTTTTGATTTGCTTTTATTTTTGCTATTTCAGGTTGGTTTGGGGTGGGTTTGGGGATTGGTTTTTGCTTCTCGCTGGTGAGCCTCAGGGCAAAGTTTCTGCGCGGAGAGGATATTTCGATGGCAAAGGAAAAATAATCCACGATCCTGCTTGGTTTGAAGATTATGGGGCGAAAAAAAAAATGAGTGGTAAAATGACGGGCGGGGAATGAAGGTTTGGGTTTTAAACATCGCTTTGCAAACATCTCGCTTTGTTTTGTCCGCTCTGGGTGGAAGATGCCGCTTTTGAAACGTGGAAATGCCAAACCGGTTGTTGATTGGGTTCGAAGCACTTGTTTTTAGCATCCTTTTTTTGGGGGGGGGTTGAATACACCAGGCGGGAGGGAAGGGGTGGGGGAAAGGAAAAAAAATGCAATAAGTTTCGAAATGCAAAAGAAAAAAAATAATAAAAGAGGAAAAAAAGAAGGGGGAGGGCGGGGGAAGGGAAAGGAAAAGGAAGAAACTAATTCACGATCGTGTAAATGAATATTTCAGCAGGGACGAGGTTGGTTACTGGTACATTTCACTGTAATTATTTGATATTAGTGCTGTGATAATTGAATGATTTAAAGGATTCATTACATGTATGATGAGTTCGCTTCCTCTGTATTAACTATCTGCAGATTTCCCTTCGCCTTCCTTCTAACAGCATGTACGAGACACAACAATTTCTATTCCCTGCATATTAAGATTGATTCTTTTCCCCCCTCTCCTCTCCTTTTTATTTCTGAGAGACCACCCCCCAAGGAGCAAAAGAGAAGAAGCTAAACTTAATCTATGTTCAGCAACCCAACTCCACAAACGCAATAAAAGTTAAAATCTCCCCTACTGGGTTTTTTAATTATGATATTAGGAGGTCTGGTGGGGATTTATTGCTGCGACTATTTAATTTTTGTCTTTCTTTCCTTTTTTTTTCCCCCTTGCCTGGTTGTGCCTGAGTGTTTTTTATTTGATGTAAAAACATGGGTAGTCAAAAAAGACGCCACGCTGTTTCCCTTCAGCTTCCCTCGCCTATGATTATTTGCTCCCTGATGCTGTTATGGGGGGGTAAAATATTGGTGATATTAGGTTCTGCTGTCTTGCATCGTTTCTCCTCCTCGACTTTGCGCACAGCTCCTCTCCCAGCAGGTGTAATTTTAAGACCTGGAGGCTTTTCCCCTGCTTGTCTCGATGTGTCACACGCGTTGCCTGTGGATGAACTTCATCCTTTGCTGTTGGGGATAAGGTTTTGGGGTGGTTTAGCCTGGTTAAAAAAAAAAAGGGGGGGTAGGGAGGGGGAAATCAAACCCAAATGCCAGCTCCTAGCTAAAGCTGTGAGGCGGAGAAGTTGAGTGGGAGGCTGTGGGGAGATGAGGTTGCCTTGATAAACTCATCTTTATTTGCAGCAGGGGGAAGAATTTGCTTTATTATGAGTGAGGGTTTTTTTTTTGGTAACTCCTCTTCACATAAAAGATCTCCGAGAGGTTTCCTTGGCTGGATTTGGGGAAAATTCCCTGAAGGTTTGGCTTTTTCCTACCAAGGCGAAGTCGCTTCAGGGCTGGTTAAAAAAAAAAAAAAAACCAAAACACCCAAAACAACACCAAAAAAACACAATCTGGGGCTGGTGAAGAGGGGATCTTGTAAATGGTGGCAAATGTCCCTGCTCAAGGTTGTTATCTTTAGGTGTCTGGGAGTCTGGCTCGGACCCCGAGTGTTTACAGAGGTATTGGCTCTGCAGATGACCTTTAAAACAACTGCTTGGAGGGTGTCTGAGGCTGGGGCCGGGGGGGAGACGGGGATTAGGGCAGAAAAGGAGACGTTGCCTGAATATCTTTTATTTGCAGGCACATTTATGGTGGGGGGGAAAGAAAGAAAGAAAGAAAGAAAGAAAGAAAGAAAGAAAGAAAGAAAGAAAGAAAGAAAGAAAGAAAGAAAGAAAGAAAGAAAGAAAGAAAGAAAGAAAGAAAGAAAGAAAGAAAGAAAGAAAGAAAGAAAGAAAGAAAGAAAGAAAGAAAGAAAGAAAGAAAGAAAGAAAGAAAGAAAGAAAGAAAGAAAGAAAGAAAGAAAGAAAGAAAGAAAGAAAGAAAGAAAGAAAGAAAGAAAGAAAGAAAGAAAGAAAGAAAGGAAAGGAAGGAAGGAAAGGAAAGAAAAGAGAGAGAGAAAGAAAAAGAAAAGGCAGGTTTAAGACTGATCTGATCTCTTCGGAGGAGACGTTCGCACCAGGCCAAAGATCTTGCGGTGCAGATTGGGCTGGAATCCACCGCCTAAAGCAGCACCCTTCACCCCTCCACCTCCTCCCTCCTTACATTTCGTGGGGTTATTGTCTTATTTGAGGGCACCAGGCTCTTCCTAACACCTTGTGCTGGCTTTCAAGATCTCTGGTGCGCAAACCGGAGCAGCCAGACAATAGAATTTGCCGACACAACTTGGAGCTTGCAACTATAGTTATCTATGCTAATTACAGGGTGTCTGACAGAGACATAATAAATGTAAAGGGAGAAGGATAGAAATATGTTTCTCCAGGCAGTGTACACTTCGCCTTTCTGGGTTCAGGCTTGTTTTCTTGCTGTTCTTTTCATTTACCTCACTGGGAATTTTTTTTGGGGGGGTTGTTGTTAATTATTTCATTTCCCCCCCCCCCCCCCCTTTCTGCTGACCTGAGCTTCATCTCACACCCCGAACCCCAGCGAACCTGGGCAGAGGAGGTAGAGTTTGGGGTTATTTTTTTGTTGATGTCTCTTTGAGTTTTGTGCCACAGGAAGCTTCGTCTGGTGGAGACCAGAATATATTTTTTGTCTGGGGGGGGGTGTGTGTTTGGGGGGGGGTTGGGGGTGGAAGAAAAGGAGACCATAACACACTTAAAGAAATTGTGCTGCGCTTTAATTGCACCTCGGAATTTATTGTCTATTAGCTGTACCTCCAGCCCTGGAGAGACAGGAATTCTTCGGCACAAACAGAGGGGGAGAGGGGGTGGGAGGGGGGCGGGTGGTGGAAGCACTTAAGCAGGTAAAAAACTCCTGCAGTGTCATATTCTTTAAGCCCAACTCTGATTTTCTTTACCTTAACTGTGACTCCCGTCCTGGCTCAGATTGATGTTTT
The DNA here is from genome assembly GCF_015220805.1 of Pogoniulus pusillus. Lineage (NCBI taxonomy): Eukaryota > Metazoa > Chordata > Aves > Piciformes > Lybiidae > Pogoniulus > Pogoniulus pusillus. The sequence goes on along the minus strand of NW_026974538.1, from coordinate 356,842 downwards.
CAGGCTGCGAATTCCAGCAGGCAACTGGCCTTAGTTGCGGGGGGGACGGATGGGGGGGGACGGGCGGGACACACGGACACACGACTGGGTTGTTTTTGGTTTTTTTTTTTGCCTAGAAGATAATTTTTAAAGCAGCCTGAATAAAAATTATTTTAGTTTGGGTTTTTTGTTTTGTTTTGTGGTCTTTCTTTTTTGGGTGTTTTTCATTTGTTTCGAGCAGCCAAAATAATTTAGAAGGAAGGAGATTGTGGGGAGGGGCGGGGGAGGGGGGTGTGAAGGTAAAAGCTAGAACTGTAACCGCGCAACTGCAGGGATTCGCGGCTGCTGTTTGGGCTGAAATTCAGCTTTCCCCTAAATATCTTTGCCTTAAGGAAAAAAATCCTGGAGTAAACCGAAACATTTTGGGTATCAGGGATTATTTTGCGTCTTCCTCTGAGTGTCTGCTCGGGAATCATTCGGTTCTATTGTGTGCAATTTTTTTCCCCCCTCTTCCCCCCCCCCAGGGAAAGGAGAGGGTGAAGAAGGAACAAAAGAAAGAGAGAAAGAACTTGGGCAGAGAAGAGAAGAGGAAGGGAGATGGAAAAGAACAAAGGGAAAGGGGGAGGAGGGTGGGGGGGAAAAAGACAAAATAAAAAAGGAACTTTATTTGGGATCAGGGTTGGAAACGCAGGCGGGGAGCAGGAGCTGAGGCTGGCTGGAGGATTACTTTCGTTTCGGAAGCCAACACCACCCTCTCCAGCTGCTGCAGAGCAGGGGCAGGAGGTGTGCAGTGGGGCAGGGGAGGGCTGGAAGGGGGAGAAAACAGCGATTTCTGTTTTAATCCGAACTTGACAGTGTTAATTGAACCGAGGGAAAGCAGGGGAATGCGGATGAAGGTTGTTTTGTGTGCGTGTGGGTTTTTTTTTCTTCCTCTTCCTGGAGGAGGCTCCGTTTGGCTGCTCAGCCCCAGGCCCTCGAGCTGCCGCCAAACATTCCCCCCCCCCCAGAAAAAAAACCCTACCCTTCCCATCCCCGGGGGCCACCGGGACGCGGCTCCGAGGCTGTTCCCGGCGGGGAGCTGCGGGGCTCGGGGTGTCCCCGCTCCGGAGAAAGCCGCTGGTGAAAGCTGGGGCCTGGATCTACCACAGGGATACACACACCCACACCCCCTTCCTAATTCCTGGATATTGCAGGCTGGCTTCTCCTTACCACTGCTTTTAGCACACACCCCCACCCCCCCAAAAAACAAAACAAAACAAAACAAAACCATAAAATTAAAAGGCAAGAGAAAAAGAGAGAAAGCAGAAGCACCTCAGCAGGTAGCCTGGCCACGAGTTGGGTTTTCTTTTCAATAGTTGTTTTTTTTCCTTTCTTTTTAATTTTTCTTCCATCTTCTGTCTTTTTTTTTTTCCTTCACCTCCTTTTTTCTTTCTTTCTTTTCTCTTTAATTCCTCATCTCGCTTCTTTTGTCCCCTTTCTCTTGTTATCTCTCCGTCTTCTCTCTTTTTTCTCCTCCATCTTCTATCTTTATTCTCTTTTCTCGCTCTCTTCTTTTTTGGGAGGGGCTGTGTGTTATTTCTCCCTCCCTCCCCCACCCCCCCCCCATCCTTCCACTCAGGGGAGAATTTCTTCGAAGCAAAAAGATTTGAAAAGTGGGGGAAAGATCCTAGCTGCAGCCAGGGAAGCACAGGGCAGGGATAGAAGAGCTCGGGCTGGGGCAAAGATTTCACTCCGGCAAGGTGCCAGGAGTCAGCTGGGCAGAAGGGTGCTCAGACAAAGGCTGGATTTTTCTCTAACCTCCGATTTTGCGAGTTGAATTATTTTTCTTTTATTATTAATTTTCCCCCCTCCTGGAACAACAAAAAAAAAAACCCCAAACATATAAATAAACAAAAATTCCTGATAGAGCCTGGGGACTGTGAGTGGTGCTCGATGCACGTAAGTTCCTTTCCTCCCAGATTTAAAGGGGAAGGTAAGAGGAAAAAGATACTCAATTTGCCTGGAAGGGAGCTGAGAGTTCACCATCATCGCAGAAGAGGTAAATCTCCTGTGAAACAAGTCCCGAAGCTTGTGTGGAAGGGCAGGAGTCTGGCTGAAGCGGGTGGAAAAGCTGCGAGGTAACCTTGTAGCTGCTGGATTCAACAGCGAGGCGTTTTAATTCCAGCCTGGATATTTTCCTTGGAGACTCTGCTGCTGGAAAGGGGAATCTCTCAGGACATTGCTTTATTCACCCTGCACTCGGGCTGGACTTGAATCACATAACTTTGCCTTCAGCCATGGGGATGGTTTCACGTCGAGATGAGCGTGAAAGGAGACTATTTTATGGGGGTTCACCTCGTGTTAAATTTTACGAGGGGCTCACATCGCATTTACGGGATTGTGAAGCGGGGGAAAACGTTGTCTTGAGCCGTGTCTTGAGTCTCAAAGCGTGGCTTTAGCCTTAAACCGTGCCTTTAGCCTTAAACCGAGTGTTGTCTCAAGCCGTGTCTCCGCTTCCAAGCCGCCTCCTCAGTTTGCTCTAAGGTGAAGTGTCCCCATCCCTGCTTTGTGCTCCTTTCATTCTGAGCCCGGCAGCCCCTGAACTCGAGGGGGTTTGTATCCAAAATCCCGCTGTTTTCTTCCCTATTGAGCACTCCCGGCAATCTGGGGAGGGGGAATAACTCCGTGTGCTGCAGGTTTCCCCGTGCGAATAAAAGAAACCTTTGCCTTTGTGTCACACCAACATGCACCATCCACCACCACCACCACCACTCATCATCTGGTGACCTTGCCTGCTCGCGTTGAGGTTACAAAATAAACTGCTGCTACTCCTTAGAACTGCCTGGATTTGGTAATTTCTGCTCCATTTTTTGCGCTTTGTCTTCTCTGCATTCTGACAAATTTGTGTTTATTTATTCATTTATTTGGATTTCTCTTTCCCCTTGGAAAACCTTCCCCACTGCTTCTGCTTTCCCAGGGCTCTCGCTCTCTCTCTGCACGCTCAATCCTTCCTTTTTCTCTCTCCTTCCTTCACTCTTTGCCTCTTTTTCCTTCCTCCCTCTCCCCTTCTCTATATTCATCTGCAGGCAACCCTCCTTTTGTAAAGGATTCCCCTGGAAAATATTCCACCAAAGTAGGGAAGCCGAGCTGCTGCTTCCCCTCCGCATCCCCGCTGCACCAGCAGCTCGGTAGGAGAAGGGTTTGAAAATGGGAAGAGATCAAAGAATGAGGAGTTTAGATCTTGTGTTTCCCCCCCCCCCCCAACTCCGCTTCCCAGCGTAAAAAACCCCTTCAGTGCAGAGCAGTGATTGACAGATAAATCGGTCTCGATAAAGGCCAAGGAAGACATTCTGCTCCTTCTGGAATAGTTCCCTTTGAGGGTTCGCATAAAGCGGGGTGAGGGATAAATTCGAGGGTGGGGGGAGGTGGAGAGTGGGCGACTTTTCTCTTTGAATTTGGGAGATCTGCCGTCCCTTGGCAAAACCCCTTCCCAGACCCGGGTTTATTTTGAAGCTTCCTCTTTTCTCCAGAGGAAAATCCTCTCTCGACCAGCATCAAGAGCAGCCTTGGGCATTCATCTGTAGTTTTAGGTTGTTTTCTCTTCTCTGCTGTGGACTAAGGTGCAGGATTTAACCCTGGCTCAGCTGAGGGGGGAAGTTTAGAGAGGTTGGGGAGGAGGTGTCTGCTAGCAGCATCACTTCTTCTTGCCTCTTTATCCCTCAATCTGCCTTCATCTCTTTCCTCCTCTTGCTCTCATTTCTCACGCAAGTTACTGAGGGGAAAGAAATCTTAACACGAAAGATTGAAGAGGTTTGCGCCGTGTCCGTCCGTGGGACTTGCTCAGAGCTGCTGTCACTTGTGAATGCTGCATCACTGGAGACACCCAGCCCACCTCCCTCCCCCTGCCTGCTTCCCTTCTCCGCGGAGAACCCCCCCAGCCCTTCCCCAGCCCACACTTTCCCTTCTCCTTGCAAATTTGGACTATTTCACTCCATCTCCCCCCGCCCCAGCTCTCGAAAGCCCGAGGTGATGGAGAACCCTGAGAGAGCCCAGATAAAGCAGATTTTGAGGAGGGCTGTGGGCTCTGTCTCTAAAAAAAAAAAACCCCAACCAATTAATGAGAGGTTATTTTTTTTGTTAGGAATCTTAATTTTCTCTCTCCCTCTCTCTGTCTGTTTTTAATTCCTGGAAAGAGAAATATCCTAACTCCATTTTCTTTCAGACTCCAAGGGGCGTGAGCTATTTACCTACCTGTCTTTAATACAAAGGAAAGGTTATTCCCTCCAAAAAAAAAAAAAATGCAACCAGGCTACCACCGATTATATATAGATATATTTAAGGCTCCCAACTTCTTCAATCGATTTAGTGGGGGAAAAAAAATATTATTAATTAAAAAAAGGATAAAAGGGGGGGAAAATAAAAAGGAGAAAAGTTTCCAGGCATTAAAACAAACAAAAAAAAAAATAAAGCAAAGGCAAAGCAAATCCCCCAAAACGTGAAGAAAAATCAGAGTGTGCCCAACAGGCGATGTTGCTTCCTCCTCCTGACAGGCAAAACCCAAACCCAAACCCCAACCCCTCGCTCCCATCCTCAGCTCCAGAGCTGAAACTCACTCCGAGGGTTTTATTTAATGAACGACACATTTATGAACAATCAAATGATCCTCGTAAAAATTTTATTGAAGGACATAAAAACATCCACTCCTTGCCGACTAACGCAGCCTTTCCCCCTGCAAAAAGCTCACTCCTCTTATTTTTAGTTTCTAATTGTTTTGTTTAAGAGGAAGGGGAGGGGGGGGCTGGCATTAATATGTCGCTCTCCTTCCTTCTCGAGATGCTCTTCGTGTCTACATCTATATATTTACTTCCCCCCCCCCCACCGCCCCCGACACGTTGTTTTTTCTCCCCTGGCCTCCTTAAGACACTTATTTCTTAAAGCAAAGCCTGAAATGTGCCTGTGCCCCTCAGATCGCAGCCTGACGAGGAAACAGCGCTGCAGAAGATGACAAAAGCCCCTTTAGCTTTTAGGCTAAAAGCTTCTTCCCCCCCCTCCCCTCACGCCCCCCCCTCACTACCCTCCCCAACCTTTCCCCCCCCCCCAATCTTCCCTATCTCCATCATCCGGCTAGGAGCCCACCTCCACCGCGCTGTTCCCCTCGCCCCCTTCCCACCGATATTCAATTTAATGTGTCCATTAGAGGCTTGGAAGCAAAGGACAGAGACAAATTACGTCAAGAAATAGTTCCTGGGCTACCTTCTACGATTACTTTCCACCTTCCTTCAGCACCATCCTCTGCCCACCCCAACCCTGCTCTGTATACCACCCCTCACCCCAACTTCCACCAACCCACTGGTAGAGCATCCCCCGGCTAAGGACCGGCCGAGCATCTCCTCCCCATCTCCGCCCCATCGCCGGCGGCTTTAGGAGAAGCCGGGTGGTGGTATTTAAAAAAAAAAAGAGGGAAAAAAAAGGGAAGGAGAGGAAAGGAAAGGAAAGGGGGGGGGGGGGAGAAGGGGAAAAAAAAAAGAGAGAGAGAGCGAGAGAAAAAGAGAGAGAAAAAAGAGGAAGGGGGGGGGGGGGGGGGGAAGAAGAGGGAAAAAAAAAGAGCTGCGGATTGATCCACGCTATATTTTTGGGTAAATACAATCACGTGAGGGCGGGCAGCCAATGGCACACTGGGAAAGGCTGAAAAAATAATTACCTGCCCTGATTGTTCTATGAGAAGATAAAAAGTACACATACAGTTCATACAATAATCTTATGAATGTAAAAGAAGGGGGGAACCATGTCGGCTTCTGGCCCCATAAGCAACTACTATGTTGACTCCTTGATAAGCCACGAGAATGAAGAGCTCTTGGCCTCCAGGTTCCCCGGCTCTGCCTCCCACCCGGCTGCCTCCCGACCGTCAGGATTAGTCCCGGACTGTGCCGACTTTCCATCCTGCAGTTTCGCCCCCAAGCCGACCGTTTTCACCACCTCTTGGGCTCCAGTTCACTCCCAGTCCTCGGTGGGCTACCACCCGTACGCCCCCCAGGCGCCCGTCGGGGCCGAGCCCAGGTACATGCGGACTTGGCTTGAGCCCCTCGCTGGGGCCGTTTCTTTCCCGGCCTTCGCCCCCGGTGCTCGCCCCTACGGCCTGAAGCCCGACGCTTTTCCCGGGAGACGGGGGGAGTGCGGCCCCGCCGACGGCCGAGGCTACGCGGAGTACATGTACGGGGCTCCGGGGGAGCTGAGGGACAGAGCCGCGCAGACAATTCCCTCCCCGGAGTCCGAAGCCATCGCTTCCAGCAAACACAAAGAAGAAAAGCACGAATTAGACCCTAGTAAGTCGAAGTCATTCTTGTTTACGACCGGGGAAGGCATTACGGCTTCCAGGACCCTACTCAATAAAATGAAATTACCTTTAGAGAGAGCCCGACCCTAAAACTCCAGATACGCAGGAAGATCTCCGAGCCCGCCTTAGCAGAGCCGGAGAGTGAATATCTCCACTTTGTTTGGGGCTCTTTAGGCTTTTTTTTTCCCCTTATCTTTCCCCTCTTTCCCCCTTTTCCCCCTTTACTTGTATACATTTTTTTTTCTCCTTCTCGGATATTTAAAATAATTAATCTCTATATAATTTATTTCCTTTCTTTCTTCCTTTTTTTTTTTTTTTAATATATATTTTTTTTTTTTCTTCTCTCAAAGTGGTGGTGGTGGGGGTGGAATTTGGCTTCTTTGCTTCAGCACCTTCCACCATGGGAGGGAATTAAAAGGAAAGGAGAGGGGGGGGGGAGGAAATAATAAATATATAGAGTGCGTGTGTGAGAAGGGGGGGAAGAAAGAAAAAGAGAGGGGGGGGTTAGGCACAGAGAAAAAAAGCCTCTTGGCTTTCCAGTATTCCCACTTTCAAAGGACAAGGAAGAGTTGGAGCTGGCTGGAAGGGAACGCATTGATGTGGGTTGGTTTGTTGGTTGTTTTATGTTGATTTTTGGGGTTTGATTTTTTTTTGTTGGGGTTTTTGGTTTGTTTTGTATTGTTTGGGGTTTTTTTGGAGTTTTTTTTTTTTTTTTTTGAGACGGGGGAAGGAAAGGGAAAGAGAAAGGGAAAGGGAAAGGGAAGGGAACATCTCTGGGTAAAAGGCTAAAAGCAGAGATGTCTCTTTATCTATTTTAAAAATCAATAAAAAGCTCCAGCGGTGCAAATTGCTCCTCCAAACGCTCCAAACACGTGGGAATAAATGAAAAAAGGTGGGTGCCCTGGGCGGGAGAGGGGTGGGGGTGTGTGGGGAGGGATGTGAGGATAGGATTTGGAGGGGTGAGGGGACAGGTTGTGTGTTGAGGTGGAGGGGAAATGTGTGCAGGGAAGAAGCAACGAGGGGGAAAATGGGAATCGTAAAGGCATCAACCGAGCGTGTGGAGATAGCTGGGGGGCAAAAAGGCAGCGAGCGCAGGACATTGGACCATACACTTGAAGAAACATCTTCTGCAGCCCAAGTGAGAGGAGGAGGAGGTGGAGGAAAACTTCCCCCTTTGAAAAGAAAAAAAAAAAATAACAAAACCAACCCAACCATCAAAAACTTGAACATTGTAGGGGCAGGAGTCAGGTAACCACCACCATCGCCCCACCCTCCTCCCCCCCCCCCAAAAAAAACCTCCCAAACAACCCAAAACATCCTCCAGGATCCTCCAACTCCTGGACATCTCTCTAGAGATGCTGCCAGGAGGTGAGGGATGCTCAAAAAGCCACTCAAGCCAATCCCTTTCCTGGCCAAACCCTCCCGGCCAGGAGCCCAAAACCCGCAGGGGGACGCAGGGGGTATATTGCAGGTCCACCCGCCGGAGTCCGGCATGGCCCCAAACCTTTAGCTTTGATGGGACCCCAACTCCCCCATCGCCCCCGGCTTATGATGCAGGTCATTTGGGAGGGATAAAGTGGGGTGACAGCAGATGAGAGCAGCCCAGGGTCTCGCTGTCTCTCAGGGCAGGAGCTCACACCTCTCTTCATGACAGGCAGGCTGGTGCCAGGCACCCTCCTGATAAAAATAAGTCAAGGAATCAGGGGGTGAAAAATCTCCTTTTCGCTGCCAGAAATGGGCACGGGAAAGGGGGGGGTGGAGGGGGGGAGAAGCTTCTCCAAAGGATGGCAGCGGTGGGTTTGCTCCCCTGGAAAAGTCCTTGAGGTTAGGAGAAGGAGGAGTGGGGGGGGGGGGAAAGGATAAAAAAGAAAATAACCCAAACCCCATCCCCAAATTCATCCCCAAACCCCCCAGTTTCTGGGAGCCAGTGGGACATCTCGCGTGTCATCCTTCAGATGTTAAAGCAACAAACTCGGCTTTCCAGGTCTGGGAGAGCTTGGAGGGAAAGTATTGGAGAGCTGAGGTTGTAAAAAGAGTTTATGGGCCTATGAAATGGTGGGAATTTTGACTTTTTATGACTATGTTCTTAGATTACTGCGAGCAGCAGTCATGTGGATAATTATTATTTTAAACCCATTGCTCCAGTTTTATTTAGTGCAACTTTTATGTGAGAACAGCAGAGGGGGGGGGGGGGGGGGCCGGAAAAAAAAGAAAGAAAAAAAAAAAAGAAAGAGAGAGAGGGAGAGAGAGAGAAGGAAATGACCCCTCCAAAATAAACAGATTAAACTCTTCTGAAGGTCACTTCAAATATTTAGGTAAGATCTGCTAATTAAACAGGCTTCTCTCCGTAGTGCCCAAGCAGGGTTTGGAGGAGGAGGAAGAGGAGGAAGAGGAGGAAGAGGAGGAGGTGAGGGTGGGTAGAAAGGGCCAGCTCTATACACTGATTTTTATTTCTTTCTTTTGATAAAAAACACTATTTTTTTTGCGCCCCCCCCACTCCTATCCTCACTCTCCCCCTCCCCCAACCTCCTCACCTCCCCCCCCCCAAAAGAAAAATCTATCTGTATATATCTATAAAAAATCTTCTTTCTCAGACAATCCCGTGGCAAATTGGATTCATGCGCGCTCCACGAGGAAGAAAAGATGTCCTTACACAAAGTATCAGACCCTGGAACTGGAAAAGGAGTTTTTATTCAATATGTATCTCACACGGGACCGGAGGTACGAAGTAGCCAGAGTCCTAAACCTCACGGAACGCCAAGTCAAAATCTGGTTTCAGAACAGGCGAATGAAAATGAAGAAAATGAATAAAGAGAAAACCGATAAAGAACAGCAATAAAAAAAAAAAAGTTTGGCCAAGTCCGTGAGAAGCGAGGGGCGGAGAGGAAAAAAAAAAAAAAGACAAACAAAAAACCCAACAAACATACAAAAAAAAAAACCACAAAAAAAAGAGGAAAAGAACACAACAAAAAAAAAAAAAAGAGAGAGAAAATAACAAACAAACCACAAAGAGGAAAAAAAAAAGCTGTTGTTTTTTTGGTTGGTTTTATTTTTTTTTTTTGGGGGGGGGGGGAAGGGTTTGAAACGTTTCTGACTTTGAATGTGCGGATGAATGTTTTTAGCGTTCTAGGCGAACCCAGCAAAAGCGCTTTGGGGACAGGAATCTGCTCTAAAAGGCGGCTTAAATAATAGTAATAATTAATAATTATTAATAATAATAGCGATGAAAAAGAAGCTGGGTTTGGAGGGGGGGGGTGGGGGTTGTTTTCTCTTCCCTTTCCTCCCCACACCCCCCCCCTCCTCCTTTTTAATTTGTTATTTTTATAATATAAATATATATATATTTTATTTTATTTTGTTTGATCCTCCTCAGAAGACTCCCACGAGAAGTACTTGAATTTTTTATTATTATTTGTGTGTTGTCTTTTTTCTTTCTTTCTTTTTTCCTTTCTTTCTTTTTTTCTTTTTCCCCCTTTATTTCCTTTTTTTTCCCTTTCTTTCCCCCCTTTCCTTCTCTTTCTTTATTTTTTTCTTTCTCTTTCTTTCTTTCTTTCTTTCTTTCTTTCTTTCTTTCTTTCTTTTCTTTCTTTCTTTCTTTCTTTCTTTCTTTCTTTCTTTCTTTCTCTCTTTCTCTCTTTCTCTCTTTCTCTCTTTCTCTCTTTCTCTCTTTCTTTCTCTCTCTCTTTCTTTCCTTCTCTCTCTCTTTCTTTCTTTCTTTCTTTCTATTTTTTATTTTATTTATTTTTTATTTTCTTTCTTTCATGTCTTTCTTTTTTATTTACTTTCTTTTTTATTCCCTTTCTTTCTTTTATTTATTTTTAAATTTCTTTTCTTTCTTTCTTTCTTTCTTTCTTTATTTTTTAATTTATTTTCTTTCTTTCTTTTTTATTTCCTTTCTTTTATTTCTTTCTTTTTAAATTTCTTTCCTTCTTTTTTATTTCCTTTCTTTCTCTCTTTCTTTCTTTCCTTTATTTATTTATTTTATTTCTTTATTTTAAAATTTCTTTTCTTTCTTTCTTTCTTTCTTTTTCTTTCTTTCTTTCTTTCTTTCTTTCTTTCTTTCTTTCTTTCTTTCTTTCTTTCTTTCTTTCTTTCTTTCTCTCTTTCTTTCTCTCTTTCTCTCCTTCTTCCTCTCTCTCTTTTCCCGTTTTGTTATCTTTTTTTCTTGTTGTCCTTATTGTTGTGTTTTTCGGGTAGCATTTCATAAATTAAACTTAATCCAGCGCTTTTATTTTTTAAATCCCGCGAGCTCGTGAGCATTTTGTACAAAACAGAGGAAGAAAAGAGAGAGGGGAAAAAAAAAGGAGATAAAAAAATCTATGGAGAGACTGAAGGGACTGTGTGGCTCGACGATGTTTCTGTCACGGTGTTGAACGTTTCTGCTGTACCTATTTGTGTATTTTCTCGTCTCAGAATCGTTCTGTATCATTGTTACGTTCGCGATTGTAGAGCAGCTCGATGTAAATATACCTAACGTCACGGGAACGAGAGAGAACAAAAAAACAAACAACAAAACCCCAAGAAAAAGAGATAAAAAAAAAAAAGAACAAACAAACAAACAACAAAAAAAAGGACAATTTTTAGGTGTCTTTTTCTCGAAAAAGCATTTGCAAAAGGTTAAGACAAAAAAAAAATAAGGAGCTTTGCCGGGGCTGGTGCCTCGGCGAGGTAGCTTCGAGCATCCCCGGAGGAGAGCGAAGCTTTTTTTTGTTGGTTTTGGTTGGGCTTTTTTTTTTTTTGTCTTTCTTTTTTTTTTTTTTTTACCTTCCTTCTTCCTTTTTGCTTCCTTCCCCCCAGCACTTTCCCATTTTCAAAGTACCGTAATAAAAAGGCGCTGAGGTAAGGGCTCTGCGTGCCATCCATTTTGGAGATTGGGATAATTAATTGTACTAATTTATGACCCCGGGCAATCGAAGGATATGTTAAAAAGGCTAAATATGGATGCTGGGAATAGAGGAGTTGGCAAAAGCTTCCTCGTTCTGCCTTATCGATGGCTTTGCCAAGGGCTCGGAGGCTTGCTGGAAGTGCTGCTTCTCGCAAGACAGCTCAGATGGAGGGGAGATGGGGGGGGTTGGTGGTGGAAATTGCTTGGGGTGGAGGAGGGCTCCGGTGGGGGGACAGAAAGAGCAGGGACTGAAGAAATGTATGTGCGGAGACTGCAGATGTGCAAGGGAGAAGGGAAAATGTGAAAAAGGAAAAGAGAAATATAAGGGGGGGGAAGGCGAGAAATAAAATGGCAAAGAATAAAAAGGCAAAAAAAAAAAGAGGAAATGTTTGGGTTTTGAAAAAGGAAAATTTAAAGAGGGAAAAAATTAAAGGAGTGGGGGGAAAGGCAGATCTCCCTCCCTACTCCTTTTGCCATACGTAGTGGAAATCACACAAGGGAAAGGACTGAAAAGGGAAGGGGGGAGAATGAAAGAAGAAAAAAAAAAGGAGGGGGGAAGGTGAAGGGAAAAAAAAGAAAGGAAAGGAAAGGAAAGGGGGGGAAGGAGGAAAATGAATTTAAAAAAAGGGAGGAAAATGAAAGAAAAATAAAGGAGGAAAATTACAGGGGAAAAAAAGGAGGAAAACGAAAGAAGAAAAGGAGAAAAGTGAAAGGAAAAAAGGGAGGAAAATGAAAGAAAAAAAAGAGAGAAAAATGAAAGAAAAAAAGGCAGGAAAATGAAAGGAAAAAAAAAGGTGAAAAAGGAAAGGAATAAAAAGAGAAAGAAAAAGGAAATGGAAAAAAAAGGAAAAGGGGAAAAAAAAAGCAGTTGTTGGGTGCGGAAAGGTCAACCCCCCCCCATCCTGGCAGAGCTGGGGTTGGTGCAGAGGCGAGAAAGGCGCTGCCCAGAGCCGGGTTTCTGGCTGGCTCCTGCTCTGGGCTCTTTCCAGGCTGCTGAAGGAGGAACGAGAGGCAGGAGATCGTATAAAAAATGAGCAGCGAGGGATGTTTAATCATAAAAACTTGTTATAGGTCCCTTTCTTTAATGAAATGAGTGGAGCAGGGTTTTAATCTTTCTAATCAGAACCAGATCCGGCGAGCGAGATGCGTTTGTCACCCTCGTCCCAGTTTCCCCCCTTCTGAAATCAAAAAAATCTGGAAGCGATTACTTCTGCTGATCCCATAAAATATTGCTCTTTAATATTTTCTTGCCTGAAGCCTGCCGAGGTTTCTTTTTTGCCTTCCCTCTGATTTGTGTCCCCGCTGTTCACAACCGGGCTCTATTTTTGGTCACCGGCTGGGGGGACAGGGCACACCGCAGGCTATCAGCGGAGACATCCCTGAAGTAAGGAGGAGGGAAGCTTTAAAAAGGAACAAAAAAATTAAAACCCTCAAAATCCCTTTTTTTTTTTTATTTTTACAATCCCACTTTTGTGCTGGGGAAAAAAAATAATTTACATCCAACCAACCTCAAGGAGCTCAGGTTGGAAAATATTTTAGTGGAGGGGAGAATTTATAGACCAAAAATAAGAAAGAATAAATAAAAGAAGGGGAATTTTCCCCCCCTCTTTTCCTCTCTTTTTTTTCATTTTATTTTTTCCTCTTTTTTTCCCTCCCTTTTTTTTCCTCCTTTTTTTTTCTCCCTTTTTTTCCCCTCCTTTTTTCCCCTCTTTTTTCCTCAGTTAATTTTATTTATTTATTTGTGTTTTTTTAAATTATTATTATTATTGTTATTATTTTCCCTCTCATTATTGTTATTATTTTCCCTCTCGTTTGCTTCTCTCCCTTCGTTCAACCTCCCCCCTCCCCACCTTCAAATAAAGAATAAGAATCCTGCAGGGTTGGGAAGCATCTCGCCCACGTCCTTCTCTTCCTGAGTGGGGTAAAAAACATTCCCTGCTTTCTCGTTATTAATTAAAGGGATTGGGAGGCGGGGGAGGGGGGATAAATAAATAAACATAATAAATTAAATCAGCATTTGGCCAGGACTTTGGAGGTAGTTTTGGACCCGTCTTTTCTGGTGGGGGGGCTTGTCGAGGGGAGCGTTTAAGCGTTTCTGAAGGGACGTGATGTATGGAAGTTCATTTTGTCTTCGTCGTCCCCCCCTCCCCAACCTCCCATTCAAGCGGATCTCATTACCACTGCGACCACAGCCATCTCCCTCCCCCTGCTCCCCCATTCCTTCCCTTCCTCCTTCTTCCCCACCGTCTCCCCCTCCCTCCTCAGCCCCTCTGTCCCCTGCTTCCCATCCGTTCTCTCCCTCCCCCCTTTTTTTTTTCCCCATCTCCTTTCCCTCCCAGTTCTCCGGCCAGACCCCCAGTAGGGTCGGCGGGCAGCGCTGGAGATGCCCCTTTGTCTCCATCGAGCTGCTGGTTGGGGCTTTCTTTTGTTGGTGCTGGGTTGGGTTAAAATCCTGCCGCAGTTTTAGTTCATGTGCAAGGCCCCCGGTATCCTCAACCCCCCCCCCCCGCCTCGCCTCCCCTCCTCTCATCGCCCAGTCCCCCGGTGAAGGGTTACACCAGTTATAAAATGCCATTTGGCCCTGCTGGGAGAGGCTGTGCTGGTGCTGCTCAGCCATTGAATTTCTCCACCAGCACAGAAAAAGGGATTTAAAAAACCCCCAACCCTCACCAACCCAAAAACAACAACAAAAAACACACACACCCCTCCCCCCATTCCAACCCACGAAACCAGATCCTAACCCTCAAATCCGTTCAAATAACCCCCACCCCCCCAAAAAAAAGCCAAAGAAGAAAGAACATTTAAGAATCTCAATGCAATAAAAATCCAGGCGGTTTGCAAACCCTTTGCTTTTATTTGCTTTTAGGTTGTGGTGGCTTTGGGGTCGATTTTTGAGGGGTTTGGGTTTTTTTGGGGGGGGGGGTTGGGGTTTTTTTGTGTGTGTCTCTTTTTTTGTGTGTTTCTTTTGGTGGCTTCATGTGTCAAAATGCCCCAATTTGGGCATCCTTTGACATATGGTGCGTGTGTGCAGGCGCATACTGATACAGCTATTGTGTGCTGGGGGGACCATGCAGATGCTGCTGTGCCCGCGGGAAGATGCTCTTATCGCGTTGGGAGAGGAAGAAAAGGGAATTGGAAAGCAGATCTAGAGAGGCGCGGATCTACAAAAGGGTTTGGAGGGAGGTTAGGGGATGCTTGGTCGGAAATTTAGCCTTTTGTAAGGAGAATAAACCGGGCAGGATACTCTCGAGTTGTTCAAAGGTACATTTCCGCAGCCTCAAAGAGTAAAAAGAGAAGGGGGGAGGGAATAAGGGGGGGGGGGGGGGGAGAAAAGTGGGGGGGGGGAAGGGAGGAAAAAAAAAAAGGGAAAAAAAGGAAGGGGGGAAAAAAAAGGAGAAAAAAAAAAAAGCCTCTTTTACAGCTCTGTTTGTCTCCCTGCTATGCAGGGCTGAATAGGGGCGAACAAAACAGGACCCCGGCCCTGGCTAGACGTCTGGCTTTAATTGCTTTATGGTTTAAATAAGGTGGGTGCTCTTCCCTTTGAAACCGGATTATTGGAATGTTTTGTCTACAAGCTACAAACAACAGATCCCCCTCGGATGGAGGGAAGGGGAGGGGGGGAGAAAGAGGGCAGGAAAAAAAAAGAGGGAGAGAGAAGGAGAAAAGAAAAAAAGGAGGAAAAAAAGATGAGAGAAAATAATTCCCTAGCTTGAAACTTAAACTGATAAAAGTGGGGAGATGAGGAAGGGGGAAAGGGAGGAAAGGGGAAAAATAAAAGATCAAGCCCCAGGTCGGAATTTACAATGATAAAAGGGGAAAGAGGTGAGATGGAGAAAGGAAAGTGCAGGGAGGGAAGAAATAGAGAAACAAATCTCCAAGGCAAAACTGGTAAAAGAGGGAAGATTGGGATGGGGAAAGGGAAAGGGGTGAGAGGAAAGGAAAAAAAGAGGTCTCAACCCCCAGCTCTAAAATAGAAGTGATAAAACTGGGAGGGATGGGGAAGGAATTAAAACAGAAAATCGCCCCCGCCCCCAGCTCGAACTGATAAAAGAGGGGAGATGAGGAAGGAGAAGAGGAAGTGGAGTAAAGAAATAAAGGAAATTCAGGCCCCAGCTCAATTACTAAACCTGATAAAAGTGGGGAGATGGGGAAGGGAAAAAGGGAGGGGGTGCTGCATCTGGTGGGTTTGTTTTGGACCCGAGTTCCTGTGCTGATGGCTTCTGCAGTCATTTTTATAACGGAAAAGGGGGGAAATGGGGGGGGGGAATAAAATAAAGGCAGAGGGAAAATGCATTTCCACACCCCCCCGGACCCCCCCGAGAAAAAATGCCATCCACAGGGGGTGATCGCACAGCACTGCCTGAGGGTCTCTGCCCTCCTCTTCCCCCTCCCTTTCCCCTACATCTTTTTGGGGTGCTGATAAGAGGTTATCCGCCAGACCGCGTTAATCGGGGGGGTTCCATCCGCACATCCTCCCCAACCCTCTACCAAACCGCACCCCCGGTGCCGAGCCGCGGCGCGGCCGCGAGATGGCGCTGTTGCCCAATGCTAGCGCGGCAGTGCGAGCGGCGAGACGCAACCCCCCCCACCCCGCTCAGCGTTTACCCCCGCGCAACCTCCGCGGCCTGAGATGAGGAGGGATGGGGGTGAAGGTGAGGATGAAAATGGGGATGAGGCTACGTTTAGTAATGGGGATGAAGGTGAGCATGAAGATGAAGATGAGTAGCGGGATAGGGATAAAGATAGGGATAAGAATGGATGAGGAGCAGGATGGGGATGGGGATGGGGATGGGGATGGGGATAAGGGTAAGGTAAAGGTGAGGATAAGGATAAGACGGGGAGCAGGATGGGGATGGAGATAAGGATAAGGATAAAGATAAGATGGGGATGGAGAAGAGCGTGAGGATGAAAATGGGGATAAGAATGGAGATGAGGATGGGGGTGAGGGTGAGGGTATGGGATGAAGATAAGGGTGGGGATGAAAACGAGAATGAGAATGGAGATGAGAATGGGGTGAGGATAAGGGTGGGGGTGAGGATAGGGATGAGGCTGGATGGGGTTGAGGATGAGCATGAGGATAGGGATGAGAATAAAGACGAGGATGGGGATGAGGATAGGGTGTGCAGAGATGCCTGACTTCACTCCCTCCACACACAGACAAACTGTGCTGAACTCCCCCCCCCCACCTCCACCCCATAAATAGCGATTTTTAATGTATTTTTTGCTTCCCCACTCGGGGCTGACATCTAACAGCACAGGGAGCACATAAATGCATAAAAAATGCTTGCACAGAGAAATTGCCTATTTCCAAGTGGTTGTGGGGTTGGTTTTTGTTGTTTTTCTTGCCTTTTTTTTTTTCCTTCTCTCCCCCCCCCCCCATCCCCTCCATCCCCCCCACCCCTCCGCCCTCCCTCTTTATTTACACACGTCACGTATCTCTCTCCAAAGCTTCCTCATTTTGGGGTGGGGAAGGAGGGAATGACATTTTTTCAGTGAAGGTCAGGGCAAAAGGAGAGGGGAGGTAGGGATGGGGGGGGGGGAAGACCCTCCGGGAGGGGACAATAAAACACCTAAAAGTACAATACAACCACACCGAGGTAGCTACAGCCAAGCAACATATCAACAACCCCCACAAGCCAGAAAAACACACACCCCCCCGACCCCAGCCCCACATCTAAACGCGGCCAGCCCAAGCCAGACAAAGAGCAGAGATTTCCTCAGGCACTGAAATTCCCGATATTTTCCTTCCAAAGGAACGTGTCCCTTATTTCATCACATCTGGAAGGTGCAGGAAGTCTGGGGGGGGGAGGGGGGGTGGAAGGGCGAGGGTGGGGGTACGTAGGGTCCTTTTTCTATAGCTACTGAAAGCAAACATTGATTCCCCACCCTAAGGGATGCTGCTGGAGGCTTCTGCACCTTTGCTTCTTGCATCCAGAGATAACGACCCGGGGAGGGGGGTGGGTGGGGGGAGAAAAAATGCAGCCTTTTCCTTCAGCCCCCCAATCTCAGCCCTAACTGATGTCATTTGCCAACTTTCTCTATTTTTCGGGGCGGGGGGGGGGGGGAGGGGGGGGCACTTCGATTTGTCGCTTTTATTGTACGGAAAGGGTTTTGGCTCTTAAAAATAGCAATGCTATTGACTAGGGGAAGAAAATGGTCACCTCGACTATTAGCTGCTAATTAAGGAGCTTCTCTTCTCTTTTTATTGGGGTGTGTGTATTTGGGGGTGGATTGGTCTAGAGGAAGGGGAATCGTCCAGGAAAAGAGATCTGGGGAAGGAGAAATTCTCCAAGGAAGGAGAATTGTCCAGGGAAAGGGTTGGGGAGGATCTGGGGAAGGAAAAGGATGAAGTGGATGAGTTCTGCTCTGAAAAGAAAAGAAGAGATTCTGCTCATGGCTCTGTCCTTGGAATTATTTGGGTCTAAAAGTTGTTTCTTCCCGGGGAAAAAAAAAACAAAACAACAAACCCAGCTCGTTTTTTAGGGAAGAATTCCACAATTTAGGGAATTTCACAATTTAGGGAATAATTCCTCAACAGGCAGTGGGGAAGGGGGGAAGAAAAAAGCTCTTCTCCTGCACACTTTCATTGTCTGCTTACTGGGAGGGGAGAGGGGGGGAAAAATAGATCCCAGCAACCCAAGCACCACATGCAGCCTTAAGTGGAAAAATACAGCCTGGATTTGGGGAAATCTAATCAAGGTGGCTTGGGTAGCTACTGAGGTTATTCCTTGTCTTGGGAAAGGTGTCTGAAAAGAAAAATAATCGCAATAATAATCATAATAATAATAATAGTAAGAGTTTTCTCCCTCAGCAAAGGTTTGCCTCCAAAAAGGAGGCAACAAAAATATAACCCAAACCCCATCGTGGTTATGACCTTTGCTGGGGAGAAAAAATCCACCTCAAAACCATCTTGGTGATGAGGATTGATTTTCTTTCTTTTCTTTCTTTCTTTCTTTCCTTCTTTCTTTCTTTCTTTCTTTCTTTCTTTCTTTCTTTCTTTCTTTCTTTCTTTCTTTCTCTCTTTCTCTCTTTCTCTCTTTCTCTCTTTCTCTCTTTCTCTCTTTCTCTCTTTCTTTCTCTCTCTCTCTCTTTCTTTCTCTCTCTCTGTCTTTCTTTCTTTCTCCCCCCCCTTTCCCCTCTCTCTCCACATTTGAAATGGGTCAGAGTCACCCAGATCCCTTCTGAAAATAATTAGGTTGAGGTTTGAGGGTTTGGGTTTCTGTTTTTTTTTGGTGGTGGTGGTTTTGGGTTGGTTTTTTTTTCCCCTCTTGTGGTGGTGGAAGAACATGAGGGAAAGATTTGAAGGTCTGTGGACTTGTGAAGGGAACAAGGCGGCGGGAGCCGAGGGGGGGGTTGGGGCGAGGGGAGTGTTAATAACATTGTGACATTTCGTGGCTGTGGTATTTTTTTGCGGCTCGATGGCAGAAAAAAAGGAGAAGAAAAAGGATTCCTTTGCTTTGTGGTTTGTGGTCCTCATCCCTTTTCTCCTCCCCCACCCCCTCGTGAAAATGAACATGGGTTTTGACGGCTTGAGGTGATTTTGAGGTGGGGGGATTTGGGTTGGGTCTTTTTTTGGTTTGTTTAGATGAGCTACAATTCCTTCATGCAGTGAAGTGTCCAGAGTAAAAGGTTTGGGTTTTTTTTTTTTGGGGCGGGGGGGGGGGGGGGGGGGGGGGGGAGCGGGAGAGATGGAGAGGATTGGTTCGGGGGGGGATACAAACAGCACTTGCAAATGAGGAGGGGAGAAAGAAAAACAACCCAGGAGAAAGTGGCTACGTGGAAGAGCAAAAAGGACACAAACCCAGCTCGGTGGTTATGTATTTTCTTTTCCACAGGCATGCACATACACACGAAAAAAGAGGGGGGTGGGTTACATACTTTCTGTCTCACTTTGCTTCTCTTTTTGGTCCAGAGGAGCTTTCTTTACCCCAACGCTTGACTTTATCCCCTTTGGAAAGCCTCTTCCCTCTTTATTTCCAGGCTTGGATTTTCAGTGGTTGGTTTGAAAGGAAGCAAAGAAGGGAAAGGGGGAAAAAAAAAAACAACAGAAAGAAAGAAAAGGGAGGGATGAAGATGAGGATGGAGGAAGAGGGGAGTCGGGGGGGGCGTGCGTGTGGATAAACCGAAATAAATAAATAACTCCCCCATATTTTTCTGCCTTTATTTGCTTTAAAGAAGGACAGCAAGGAGCAGCCAATCAATACGGAGCCGTTTCCCTCGCCCGCTAGCTCCCGTTTTGCTTTTGTTTGCTGCTTTGAGTCCAGTCTCCCAACCACCATCACCACAACCACCACCACAGCACACACCCTGCCCCCTCCCCCCTCAAAAAACCCCTCCACCTCCTCTCCTGCCCCCCACCACCCTCAAAACAGAACACAAAATAAAGAAGGGCGAGGAAAAAGGGGAAGTCGAATCTCAAAACCACTCCAACCACACCAGAAACCCCCTCCTCACCTTCTCTGCTCCCCTCACTTCTAGGTGGGTTCAAACCCACCCTGGCCGCACTCTCCTCTCTCCCCAGCACAATGACAACAACAACAAGAGGGGTGCCCCCACCGTCCTCCCTGGCAATGGGGGGAGCCCACGGGAGAGGGTGGAAGGGGGTGAGCGGCTGTGCTGAGAGGTAGAAGGAGCTTAGCCTGCATTTTTTGGTGGAGGGAGGGGTGATGGGGAGGGCAAAAGGGGGGGGCTGCTTGGGTTCCATTTACCTGTTGAGGTTACCTAGGCTGACCTCCCAGCGCATGCATTTGCTGCCATCAGTGAAGAGGCTGCTGCTGGGAAAAAAAAAAGGGGAGGGGGGGTGGGGGTTGGGGAGGGGGCTGGGGCTGGGGGTGGGAGTGGGAGGGGGGGTCCGTGTGTGGATATTAATGCGCACACCTTCACCCTCCTCCACTCATTAGGTGTGGGGACACCCCCCCCCACCCCCCCTCCCCGCTTTTCCTCCTCTATTTTTTTGTCGGTGGGTTGTGTGTGTGACCACCTTCCTCCTGGAATACACTACCTATTCTTCATCACACATCCTCCTCCTCCTCCTCCTCTTAGCCCTCCCTACCACCCCACCTCTCCCCCCACCTCCTCTTACCAAACCCCGTCTCTAAAAAAAAAAAAAAAGAAAGAAAAACACACCAAAAAAAAAAAAACAACCTGCACAAAACTGCTGTCATTCGGCTGCCTCGGTGGCGGAGGGATGTGAAAATATCGCGGGTGTGAGGGGAGAGAGAGAGAGAGAGAGGAGGGGAAAGAGGAAAGAAAAAAAAAAGAGAGAAGAAGAAGAAGGAAGAAGAAAAAAAAAAAAGAAGGAAGAAGAGAAAAAAAAAAAAAAAGGAGGAAGAAAAAAAAAAGAGAGGAAAAAAAAAAAAGCCAAAGCCACACCGCCGGGATTTTGAGGAATTTGCCTGTGGTGTTAAAGGGAAGGAGAGGAGCAGAGGTACGGAGGAACTGAGAGAGAGAGCTCTACCTACCGACAGATTCCCAGAGAAGTCAAGAGCACCGAGAACCAAGACGGGGCAGGCTCACAGAGGCACCATGAAACGCCTTTGAGATCGCATTAAACAAAACAACAACAACCACCACCACCAAAAAAAAAAAAAAAAACCAAAACCAACCCAAAAAAAAAAAA